>NW_024081826.1:177753-427782 GCF_003009895.1 Hyaena hyaena | reverse complement strand
TTTTTTGATAAGTCTGGCTAAAGGTTTGTCAATTTTGTTTATTTTTTCAAGAAACCAACTTTTGGTTTCATTGATCTGTTCAATTGTTTCTTTGGTCTCTATGTTGTATGTTTCTGCTCTAATTTTTACTATTTCTCTTCTTCTACTGGGTTTAGGGCGGTCTTGTTGCTCTGCCTCTAGTTCCTTTAGGTAAGCTGTTAGATTTTGGACTTGCGCTTTTTTTAATCTCGTGAAATAGGCCTGGAGAGCAATGTACTTTCCTCTTATGACTGCCTTTGCCACTTCCCGTAGAGTTTGAATTGTATTTTCATTTTCATTTGTTTCCATATATTTTTTAATTTCATCTCTAACTGACTGATTGGCCCATTCATTCTTTAGTAGGGTGTTTTTTAAGCTCCATGTTTTTGGAGGTTTTTCAGACTTCTTCCTGTAATTGATTTCAAGTTTCAAAGCATTATGATCTGAGAGTGTGCATGTTATGATCTCAATCTTTTATATTTATTGAGGGCTGCTTTATGTCCCAGTATGTGATCTATCTTGGAGAATGTGCCATGCACACTTGAGAAGAAAGTAAATTCCCTGTCCTCAGGATGTAAAGTTCTAAATATATCCGTCAGATCCATCTGGTCCAATGTGTCTTTCAAGTCCATTATTTCTTTAGTGATTTTCTGTCTGGTTGACCTATCCGTTGCTGTAAGTGGAGTTTAAAGTCCCCTGCTATTAGCACATTCTTATCTATAAGCTTGTTTCTGTTTGTGATTAATTGTTTTAAATATTTAGGTGCTCCCATATTCGGTGCGTAGACATTTATTACAGTTCTTCCTGATGGATGGACCCTGTAATTATTATGTAGTGCCCTTCTTCATCTCTTGTGATTGTCTTTAAAGTCCAGTTTGTCTTATATAAGTATAGCTACTCTGGCTTTCTTTTGTTTTCCTGTAACATGATATGTATTTCTCCATCCCCTTACTTTTAATCTGAAGGTATCTTCCCGTCTAAAATGAATTTCTTGTAGACAGCAAACAGATGTATTTTGTTTTTTTATCCATTCTGCTACCCTATGTCTTTTGATTGGAGCCTTCAGCCCATTTACATTCAGTGTTACTATTGAAATATGTGGGTTTAGAGTCTTTATATCTTTTGTAGGCTTCATGTTTGTGGTGGTGTCTCTGGTATCTTTGTTCTTTGCAACCTTTCCTTCAGAGCGTTCCCCTCTGGATTTCCTGTAGGGCTGGCTTTGTGGTGACAAATTCTTTCAATTTCTGTTTATTTGGACAGGTTTTTATCTCTCCTTCTATTTTGAATGACAGGCTTGCTGGATAGAGGATTCTTGGCTGCCTATTTTTACTCTTCATCACATTGAAGATCTCCTGCCATTCCTTTCTGGCCTGCCAAGTTTCAGTAGATAGATCTGTCACCACTCTGATAGGTTTCCCTTTGTATGTTAGGGCCCTTTTCTCCCTAGCTGCTTTCAAAATTCTCTTTGTTCTTGTATTTTGCCATTTTTACTATGATATGCCGTGCCGAAGATGGATTCAAATTACGTCTAAGGGGAGTCCTATGAGCCTCTTGTATTTCCACACTTACTTCCTTTCCCAGGTCGGGGAAGTTCTCTGCTATAATTTGTTCCAGGACTCCTTCAGCACCTTTCCCTCTCTCTTCCTCTTCTGGGATTCCTATGTTACAGATATTGTTGCGTTTGACCGTATCCCTGAGCTCTTGAACTCTTCTTTCCTGTTCCTGGATCAGTTTGTCTCTTTTTCTGTCAGCTTCTTGTTTTTCTATAATGGTGTCTTCTAAATCACTTATTCTCCTTTCTGCCTCTTCAATCCGTGCATTGGAGGCCTCTAATTTATTGTGTATCTCATTTATCACATTTTTAAATTCTTCATGCCTATTTTCCATTCTGTCTGTAGCCATAGTTTCTTTGATGTCCCCTATGTTTTTTTCAAGCCCAGCTATTAATTTTACCATTATTATTCTAAAATCTTGTTCAGTGATGCTGCTGATATCTGTTTTGAGCAGTTCATTAGCTGTCATTTCTTCTTGGAGTTTCTTTGGAGGAGAGCTCTTTCGTTTCGTCATTTTGGTGAGCTTTCCGGCTCTTGTTTGTTTTAATGACCTGTTATGCTCTCTCCACCTTTGAGCTCTGCTGTATCCAAGATGACTCTTTGACTGTTCAAGGCCTTTCCTTTCAGAGAGTGTTTTTTGAATGGTATCTCTTGGTCTCTCTTGTTGGGACCTTGGTTATTTTATTTTCCTATTCGTAGTGATATTTGGGACTCTCCACCTTGTGTACTCTGGCTTGTTTTTTGAGGTAGCCCTGGTAAAGATAACAGACAGACAAACACACAGGGAGCAGGAGCACACAAACTCACGGGGTAATTCACCTAATATGCAAACCAAGAGGGAAAACAAAAAAGTTAAGAGAAAAGACGGAGGATGGAGGGTGAATAATAGAGAGTATAAAATACACAAAAGGGTCAAAAAGGAGAAAAGAAAAGGAAAAAATAAGAAAACCGATGGACAAAGAACGGTTTAAAGAATATAACCGGATTTGCCAGCTACAGTTAAATAGCCATGTGTATGCAGTGATAGTTGAAGAGCATAGAGAAAGACAGACAAGACAGGGCGGGGATGAGGCAACATTGGAAATAGAATGAACAGGCAGAAGGGATAAGAAGCTTTTTTCAAAGAGGTAAAGGGTAGAATATGGTTGGATAGGTGAGAGATGGATGCTGGTATTATCCAGAGAAACTATATAGTCTAATTACTCCTGAGAGAAAGAGATGAAAATGTCAGTAGGTGTAGAATTTACATCTACAGAATGGACTCGTTGTGATTGTTTAAGCAAGCTGGCGACCAGAGTTAATCAGGTCAGTTATCTGGGGAAAAAAGAGAGAAAAGAGAAAGAAGAAAAAAGAAAGAAAAAAGGGAGGAGGGCAGTTCTCAAGCAGGGATGGGCGTGGCGTGATCCAACGCCTCAGGCGGGAGCTCTGCCTTGGCGGTTGTGGGGAGGAGAGTGACGGTGCTCCAGTCCCTTCTTGAACCACGCGCTGCACCTCCCTCTTTTGGGGGTGTAAACTCCGCGTACCGGGGGCACAGCCGAAGTTGGTTGCACTCTTCAACCCAGGCCAGTCCCAATCTCCAAATCCCAGTCTGTGTGCCCAGCTGAAATTGCCTTAGACACAGCTTCCCAGGCAACCCCCTCAGGGCAATTCCAGGCCCCTGCCGAGCTCTGGGGGCGGAGTCAGAATCGCTGCTTCCTTCTCTGGGTCGGGCTGGCGAGCAAGGGTGGGGGCTTGCCTGCTGGGTGCGGGTGCGCTGAGCCTGCTGGAGTGAGGAAAACCAGGTCCCTCTATGGCTCATCACCCGAAACACGAACTCACAGGCAAATTTCCCAGTTTTTAGCTCTTTGCCTTCCCTCCAGAGCCCCAGCCAGCCAGGAGCGCTGCTCTTTCAGGGGCCCCAGCTGCCCGGGAGCTACAATGGCGGCAGGCGCACCGCCACCTGAAGTCCAGCCGCCCGGAGCCAGCACAAAGAAGCAGTTTGTGTGCTCAGCCCCCTCCAGGACCAGTTGGCGCGAGGGGACCTGGTGTGCAGGTATTTGGCAAGTACGGTCTTTCTATGCACCGAGGGGAGGTTTTTTACCCCCCGAGCGGAGGTTTTTCTGTTTCGGACTCTCTCTTTTTCCCCTCTCACTCTCTGTAGAGGGTAGAGGGGGATCGCCTCCCACCCTGGAGTCTCCGATCCCCGCCCGATTTTATATTCCCCAGTTTGCACTCATGTTAGAAGGCTTTCTCAGTGGATTCTGCATCCTTTTTCTCCCAATCTCTCAGGTTTTGTAAGGTTTCCAATGGCTTCAGATCTTTTCTGTGTGATGTATGGGCACGAGTGCAAGTAAGGAGCTCCTTACTTCTCCTCCATTTTGCCACAAAATGAATTTTCAAATTAAGTAACTTTCCCCCTTTGTGTTCCCTATTTATATTTTGTTTCCATAGGAAATATCAAGTGGACCTAAGTAATCTTGGTAAGGTAGTCAGAACTTTTGGGAAAGAAGATTCCAGCCCCTAGGTTCAGTTTTGAGGAGTGGCAAAGCCCACCCTGTAACCTGGTTGTGATGTGAATGGTATACAAGCAGCCTATGGAGTGCAGGAATATGCTCCTTAGGATGGAAACTTCCAAACACCCTTGACCTTCTTCACTTTACTTCAGCCCAAAGATGGAAACTCACTGTCACAGTCCCCCCTGAAGGTCCCCCAGGGCAGGTCCCTGGGACAGCTTAGGGCTAAGTGTCTGTGAAATTAGTTTTTTTCTCCCTATTTGGATTTATTCATTGGAGATTGAGAAAACAATAGGACATTTTCCAGCTTCGATTTATTGACACACAGGATATTTTCCTTAGAGGAATATGGAGGTTAGGGGGGAAATATGAATTGAATTTATTTTGCTCTGCATCTGCCAGTTTATAGCTACTGCTCTAAGAAAAAGCATGATAGATAATAGCCAGGAAAAATTCCTGTACCTTATGGCTGTGCTTCCTGCTGGTCTCTTGGGGAGAGCCATTAGTAAATCCTTAGATGGGGGTGGGGAGGAGAGGACACTTCCTTGTCACATAAAATATTAATTTAAAAGTTGATCAAGGCAGTTTAGTAGCAAACCTCCTTCTCGTCTCCTGAAATTTATGCCCTTGCTACTGATTTTTTTTTTTAAGTCACTGAGGACTATAATATACAGACAGAATTATTTTTTGTTTATATTCAGCAGGGTTTCTAACCTCTAAAGACCCCAATCCTTCTGTCATCTATACCTTTTCATAACACATTGCTACAAAATTAAATTTAAAAAATCAAAACACTAAAAATAACCTATGGCTATGCAGTCTTAGTGGGGATACTCTGGAGCTTTCTTCATTATCAGAACACTTCCTTAGGTAACGACTGATTGTGAAATCTCTATTTTCTATGCGTTGATCCCATGGGAGAAATCAGCTCTGAAAGAAAGAAAATCGGTTTTGGCTACTACCATCCATCTTCTTTTCATTTCTCTCTCATTTCTGATTCTTTGTTCCTCTACATGTCCCTCCTATTACACACACACACACACACATACAATACAGACATCATACATACATACACACAGATACCATACAAATACATATCATGCACCCACACACACTTGTAGACATCACATATGCATATACACACAGACACCATGCACATATACACACACACACCACGCAGACATCACATACAGACCCACACACATACACATGAGTAAACCTTAGATTTAGATTTTTGATACATATTAATGGCTTTTCCTGATAGTTTGTATGTTGTTGTGGCATTAATTCAGTAACATTACTTGGCAATATTTGATATCATCAGAGAACCCTTAGAGTTGTGGAATATACTCCATTTCGATTTTCTCGAGAGCTCCTTGGTTCTATATGACTCAATGCAAATTCCATTCTTTATCAGGCTGTTGTAATTAATCATGAGGCAGGACTAAAAGTGAAAATGGAAAACTTGAATAAGGAAGCCTAACTCTATGGAGACTGTCTATTTTGTTATGGCAAATCTCCAATAATCAGGGTTTTAGTGAATTTTCTAATTCTTTCTGGTTTATTCAATATAGAAAAAAATATATGCTGAGCTTGAGTCTTTACTGCAAAATGCAAGATATGTGGAATATAAGATCAGTTGTGATATTCAAACTGAATATTAACTGATTATCACAAATAACGTTAATAAAGGAGGATCATTTCATTTCAAGTGTTATTATTGTTTTTGATTAGGGAGTGCTAAAAAGAACTTGAGAAATAAATATGTTGATTGTAGGGTTTAATAGGAAGTGGTTTTAAAAATCCAACCTCTTCTAATAATGATAATTACAGATTCCTAAGCTGTACTACAAGGATATAATGTACTATAAAAATGAGATAAGTATAAATAATAATTTCAGAGAATAAAAACAATATATGAAATGAAATATAAACTTTAATAAAGCAAGAACTTACTTGGGAGCATTGTTATTTGTATAAATATAAATGCAAACACCATTTTAAGTCATCGTTTCTTTTTAAGTTAATGACAGCAGAATAAAGAATAGTTTCCAATTGGAATTAAGGTTTTCCTACATTTTATGAAAAGATTGAAAGTAATGCTTTAATATAAAATCCTCAAAAAATGTGGTGAATTCTCTTTAAGAAAGAAATGGATATTCATTGAGTTTTTACAGTTTTTACATGTACAGTTTTCTAAACTTAAAAGCTTATTACATGAAGTTTAAAAAATTATCTTTTTCTCTAAAATGCTAAAGTGTTGGCATTCGATTTTTATTCTCAAATTGTGCAAAGAAGCTGTTGACCTTGGTTGCCAGAGAAATTTACATAATTTGCCAGGTAGAATAATGATTGTCATTCAAATGATAATGTTAGATTCTTCTATCTGATCACAATATTTTTAGAGTGAAAGAAATACGCAACAATTGCAGGTTCAAAGTTCTAAACATGACCTTCAGTGCAATGGTTCCATTCAGCGCATAAAGTTTTCCATTTGCTGGGTTTAGATAGGTTTGAAAAAAAGTAAAAAGAGAATTTTAATTATGAAGTAAATTAAAAACAGGATTATTTGTCTTATTAATGCACAAAGCTCTGAAAATCATACAATGGCAAAAACCATAAGGAAATACTATTTCTTGTTGAACAGATTTATCTATATGAGCACAAATGAGGACATAATTCTTTGTTGTGTTCTTTTATTTTTTTCAGTCTTTGATTCCATGTTTAAGCGTTTGGATTACAATTGATTGTACACTAAATTGGGGAAGTGTGTGTAATAGTGATATTTTGTTATATGATATCCAAAGCAGCTCTCACAAATATATATATATTTGTGGAGTTTTCTTTCAAATAAAATTGAAATAATAAAAGATAAAAACTTCTGAAAGGGCTTTCACTGGTTGAAGAGAAGCTTGAGAATTGAGGAGGAGGATAGTAGAAGAGTGTGAATCATTTTTTGAATTGTGCATCATTATAAAGGCATAGAAAGCAGCTAGCAGAGGTGGAGTCTACTCTTCAGGAAATTGGCAGAGTTGTATTTGAATCTTAAGTCCTTTGTTGAACTTTTGGGAATATTTAAGAAGTAATCCAAGCCTTCACTACCTGAGTTGGGGATAATAATACTGGTGTTGGAATGAGGCTGATTTAACTGTGACATTTACTGTTCCATCGATCAGCAGAGTTTATTTGGAAGACGTGACAGACTTGGCAGTGTGTAGGTTCTTCAGAATAGTTGAACATGCAAAAAGAATACATTACATGGTCTTTTCTCTGAGTGAGTGTATCAGTTTGGATTGGCTAGGTTATAATCTGATAGCAAACAACCTTAGGATCATAACATCCTAAAATGGCTCTAACAGTGCTACGTGGATCGAGAATGATAAAGTTAAGTTCATACAGAAGGAGTAATAGCATAAATTAATGGCAACAGAACTTAAAGCAGCAAAATGGTAGTGGGCAGTTAGTGCACTTTTCTTTTGGTGCCACTGGGATGACATTTTGCTTCTCTCTGGTACTCACTAGTAGGGTAAAAGAAATATTCCTAAGTTTTATTGTCATTAGCCCAAAGTATTTAAAAAAATTTTTAAAAATGTTTATTTATTTCTGCACAAGCAGAAGAGGGGCAAAGAGAGAGAGGGAGACACAGAATCTGAAGCTGGCTCCAGGCTCTGAGCTGTCAGCACAGAGCCCAATGTGGGCCTTGAACTCATGAACCCTGAGATCATGACCTGAGCCAAAGTCGACGCTTAACTGACTGAGCCACCAAGGCACCCCAGCCCAAAGTATTTTAGGGAGACAAGGAAAATATAATGGTGATGACTAGGGAGACTTGTTTATGACCATCATATACCTTTCCTTTTTGATCTATAAATTGAATTCCCAAACAAGATGTATTACATCAGCTATATTCTAGGAGCTGGGTATTCTCTACCAGGGAGTCAAAGAGTTTTCTCAATCATTTTGAAGTTCAAGTTAGTAATAAATTATTTCCTCAAAAGGACCTAGTGGAAGCCAATTCTAGTCCTACCTTACTTTTCCTTTTATATTTCTGTTCTACAAAATAACTTCCTTTGCAGTAATGTGAACTAAGCACAAACTACAGCTATCTCAGGCTGTTGAGGGTGTGAAGTGGCAAAAACTGAACTCTGCACACTGAATAAAACAAAACAGATGAGTTTTTGATCTGTAAGCCAAGAAATTCAAGGCTGCAGAAGCAATGAGTTTTGAGTTGCTTACAATACTAAGGGTTTTTTATGGAATAAATACAGAAGTTCTTTGGCTTTTTCAGCTGAGACCTAGTCATCTTCTTTCCTATTTGGTTTAGGGTAGCTGAGTCAGGAAAACAGGAAAGCTAGAAACGGTGTGAACAGACTTGGTGTTTGGGTACTCATTGGTGCCCTCTGCTGATTTCTGAGAAAAGCTGAAAAATCCTGTAAGTTTGGTTAAGTTTTTTTTATGTGCCTGGGTTGACCACTTCCATTTTCTCCCAAACATAAATGACTTCATTTTGGTTTGTTTCTACAAAAGTAGCTAAGATCTTGACCAGAACATATTGTGCATAGAGCCCCATATTAGATTATAACACACATAATAAGAATATATTGACCAATCTGGATTTTCTTGCATTTAAAAACACATTGCTAACATCCTAGGAAATACCTTTTTCCCTCTGCATTTAAAATGGATGGTATATTCTTGATTTCGGCTCAGGTCATGATCTTGTGGCTCATGGGATAGAGAGCCCCACATCAGGCTCTGCACCGGGCATGGAGTCTGCTTGGGATTCTCTCTCTCTCTCTCTCTCTCTCTCTCTCCCCCTCTATTTCTGTCCTTCTTTCTACTTATGCACTTCTGCTCTCTCTCTCAAAAAAAAAAAAAAAACCAACGACCATGGATGTTATTCACCTGGCTCTAAGGTTTGTGATGGAGATTTTGAACATGTTGGAAACCTGTTTATATCCCACGTTTTCTCCTTAAGTGACATCTCTATGCAAGTGTCTATTGAACTGTTGCAATTTCTCCTTTACATTCTAGGAAAGAAATAAATTTGAAGTATAAAAAAAGTACCTGAATGTCTAACACACACTAGGCAATTTAGTTGGAGTCAGGAACATGAATCCTCTAGTTACTAGGATATGGCATTACCTGTACTTTTGCAAGAAGGAGAAGATAAAAGATGTATTTGAGTCAGATTAATTTGATTCTGACTGCCTTTAATTAAAGGTAAAATATGTGCCATACACAGGCAACTTTACATTGATAATTTTAATAGCTATTCCTTAGTTTTCAGTTGTTTTAAATCATTTATTAAACTCCATACTTTGTTAGTATTTTACTACTATTCATTTAAGTGTATAAAAAATTTCAAAAATGACAGTCTATTATAGTAAAGAAAATGTATCATTTTAATAATTGAATATATCAATCATTCAATTTAGTTCTTACAAAGGGAAAAAATGAGTAAAACTACTTATATGTTGTAGTCAACATACTGCCTAGAATAACTACTGAAGTACATATCTGGTTAATAATGATATTCAATAAATATTTTTTAAAAATGTCAAAACCAGTGTAGTTAACTGGTCTATATATAACTATATATATATAACACTAATAGTGTTATATTAGTTTCAAGTGTACAATATAATGATTCAGCAATTCTATACATTACTCAGTACTAATCATGATAAGTATACTCTTAATCCCTTTCATGTATTAACGTTCCCTCGGGTAAGCATCAGTTTGTTCTCTATAGTTAAGAGTCTGTTTTTTGGTTAGCCCCCTTTTTTCTTTGTTTAGTTTCTTAAATTCCAACTGTGAGTGAAATCATATAATATTTGTTGTTCTATGACTGACTTATTTCACTTAGCATTACACTCTCTAGCTGCACCCAGGTTGTTGCAAATGACAAGATTTCATTCTCTTTTATAGCTGAGTAATACTCCATTGTGTCTGTATGTATTTCTTTCATCAATGTTTTATAGTTTTCAGAGTATGGGAGTCTTTCACCTCCTTAGTTATGTTTATTCCTCTGTATTTTATTATTTTTGGTGCAATTTTAAATAGGATCATTTTCTTAATTTCTCTTTCTGCTACTTCATTAGTAGTGTATAGAAATTCAATGGATTTCTATTTAGGTCTTTAATAAATATTGAGTGTTATTTTGTGATAATATTAATCAAATTTTTATAGAAACAGTTTTTCCTTTTTCCACTGATGGTAGATTTTTTTTTGAGTAGGCAAAGATTTGTTTTATACAGCTATTGAGATATACTTTCTAAATGTATAATTCAAATTCAAATCATTTTAGAACGATTGTTATGCCAAAATCTCCCTTGTGCCCATTTTCAATCAATCTCCAAAGCAGTAAACCATTGCTACCATTTCCCAACTCAGGAAACAACTGATGTGCTTTTGGTCCCTCTGAGTTCTTTTATTTCTCGCTTTTATGAAATCATTAAATTTATTATATAAATAGGGGGATGGGCTAAATGAGTGATGGGTATTAAGGAGGGCACTTGAGATGGGCACTGGGTGTTATATGTAAGTGATGAATCACTAAATTCTTCCTCTGAAACCAATATTACATACTATATGTTAACTAACTCGAGGTATTTTTATTTTGTTTATTTATTTATTTTGAGAAAGAGAAAGTGCAAAAGGGGGAGGGACAGAGATAGAGGCAGAGAGAATCCCAAACAGGCTCTGCACTGTCAGTGCAGAGCTCAATATGAGGCTCAATCCCACAAACTGTGAAATCATGACCTGAGCTGAAACCAAACATCAGACACTCAACCAACTGAGCCATCCAGGAGCCTCTAGTTTAAATAAAAACTTGAAACCAAAAAAAAAATTTATGATATAAATGAAATAAAATGACATGTCAAACCATGTCTGGTTTCTTTCACAAAGCATGTTTTCAAGGTTCATCTGTATTGTAGCATATATCAGTAGTTTGTTACTTTTAATTGTGGGGTATTATTCTGTTTTATTTATTTATGCAGTGGTTGACAGACATTTGGTTTGTTTCCAGTTTTTGGTTATTTTGAATAATGATGCTATGAATAGTCATACAAAAGTCTTTGGACAAATGTTTTTACTTCTCTTGGGTGAATATCTAGGAGTGGAATTGCTGGGTTATTCAGTAAATTTATGCTTAACACATTTTTAAGAAACTACCAACCTGTTTTCTCAAAGAAGCCGTGCCATTTTGCATTCTTACCAAGGATATATGAAAGTTCCAGTTTCTCCACATCATTGCGAACACTTGATGTTGCCAGTCTTTTAGCTTTTCTAGTGTGTATGGAGTGGTATTGCTTTGTCGTGGTGTTGATGGATACGTAGGCTGCTTTCATGTTCTTGTAATTATAAACAATGCTGCAGTGAACAGAAAGGTGCATGTGTCTTTTTAAATAAGTGTTTTCATTTTCTTCAGATAAATAACCCAGAGGTGGAAATGCTGGATCATGTGGCAGTTCAATTTTTTAAAAAAAATTTTTAACGTTTATTTATTTTTGAAACAGAGAGAGACAAAGCACAAGCCGGGGAGGGGCAAAGAGAGAGGGAAACACAGAATCTGAAACAGGCTCCAGTCTCTAAGCTGCCAGCACAGAACCCGACATGGGGCTCAAACCCACAGACCACGAGATCATGACCTGAGCCTAAGTTGCTGCTTAACCGACTGAGCCATCCAGGCATCCCTCAATTTTTAATTTTGTGAGGAACCTCTATACTATTTTCCACAGTGGCTACACCAGTTTACATTCCAAGCAATAGTGCATAAGTGCTCCCTTTTCTTCACATCCTTGCCAACATTTGTTATTTTTTTTCTTTTTTGGGAATAGTCATTCTAACAGGTGATATCTGTTATCTAATGAGGTGATATCTCATTGCTATGCTGGTCTGCATTTCTCTGATGATTAGTGAGTGATTAGGGGTGTTGAGCATCTTTTCATGTACCAGTTGGCCATTTGCATGTCCTTTTAGGAAAAATGTACATTCAGATCCTCTGTGCATTTTTTTAATTGGATTTTTTTCTATTGAGTTGTATGAGGTCTTTAAATATTTTGGTTATTAACCTTTGATTAGATATATAATTTGCAAATATCTTTTCCCATTCAATAGGCTGCCTTTTCATTTTGTTAATGGTTTCGTTTGCTATAAAGAAGCTCTTTACTTTGATGTAGTTCTAGCTTTTTATTTTTGCTTTTGTAGCCTTTACTTTTATGTAAAATACCAAAAAAATCATTGTCGAGATCAGTGTCAAGGAGCTTACTTACAATGTTTTTTTTTTCCTCTAGTACTTTTATGATATCAAATCTTTAATCTTTTTAAGCTGATTTGTGTGTGTGTGGTATAAGATACTAGTTCAGTTGAATTCTTTTATGTGTGAATATCCAGTTTTTCCAACACTATTTTTTTAGAGAATGTTCTTTCTACGTTTATATTCTTGGCTCCTTTGTTGTAAATTAATTAACAAACCCACACAATTATGTGTGGGTTATTTTATGGGCTGTCTTTACTTTTCCATTGATCTATGTGTATGTTTTTATGCCAGTACCATACTGTTTTGATTACTATAACTTTGTAATATTGTTTGTAATAAGGAAGTATTATGCCTCTAATGTTGTTCTTCTTTCTTAAGATTCCTTTGGCTATGCAGTGTCTTTTGTGTTTCCATACAAATTTTAGGATTGTTCTATTTCTGTGAAAAATGCCATTGGAATTTTGATAAAGATTGGATTGAATTTCTAGATGGGGTAAAATAGATACTTTATCAACATTAATTCTTCTGATCCATGAGCATGGACTATCATTCCATTTATTTATTTCATTTTCAATTTTATTCATCAATGTCTTATAGTTTTCAGTTCAGGTCTTTCACCTTTTGGTTAAATTTATTCCTAAATAGTTTTTTTTTTCTATTTGATACCTTTGTAAATGGGACTTCACTCAATCTGTTTATTAGTTCTGACAGTTTTTTGGTAGAGTCTTTAGGGTTTTCCATATATAATATCATGTCATCTGCAATTAGAGGCAGTTTTACTCCTTTCATTCTGGTTTGGATGTCTTATTTATTTTTCTTGCTTAATTGCTCTTGCCTTATTTTGTTGAGGTATGTTCCTATATCTACTTTGTTGAGAGTTTTATCATGTTGAAATTTGTGAAATGTTTTTTCTGCATCTACTGAAATAATCTTAGGATTTTTATCTTTCATTTTATATCATAATGATTGGTTTATGGATGTTGAACCATCCTTGCATCCCTGGTATAAATCCCACTTTATTGATGTGTATGATTTTTTAAAAATCCGTTGTTAATTATTTTGCTAATATTTTGTTGTGGATTTTTGTATCTATATTCATCAGAAATACTAGCCTGTAATATTCTTTTCTTGTAATGTTTTGTCTAGGTTTGGTATTAGGTTGATAAAATGAGTTTAGAAGTGTTCCATCCTCTTCTATTTATGTTACATGCCTTCCTTGTGTTAAATAAAGGGTTTTAAGGACTTCATTATACTTTACCAGTTTATTTTTAGCCATATATATATATATATTCAAAATTTTAAAATATTGGCTCCAGAGTTTGTAATATGCATTTTTATTTATTACAGTTTCCTTTGATGTGCACGGACTTATTTTATTAAAATATTACATCCAAACATTTCTAACCAATAAAGCTTTCCACTCTGTCAACCAATCTGGTTGTAGCTTGGGAGAATATTTAAAGGTTAGCTAAGTTCTTCAGTCCCCTTTGGCTTCTATGCCTGGCTCCCAGCTGCCTTTTTATGATTTTCTCATTTGAGGTTCCCTCAGTTAAATCTCTGATTCACTGCTTGTTCAAACCAGGACTGCAACTTCAGGCTAAAAAAGTTGTAATTTTCCCTTGTTTGTTTTCCTCCAACTGTGCCATGGTAGTTGATAAAATCACAGATTTTCTTCCTATCTCCCAAGTTGATGCTACATGCCTTTGGGCAGTAAAGCTGCCCTTTTTGAGGTCAGTCATAAACTCTATTGATTTTGTCAAATGACCTGGGTGGGAGCTGAGAAGATGAATGAAAACAACCCTAGGAATAAAGACACTGACTTTGGCTGCTCTTAACTAAAGTTTGAGTCATTTTTCTAGAATAAGATCTTCTCAATTAATGGTCTGGTTTTGATTGATTTTCAGAGCCCAGACATAATTGTTGTATTTGTTCAGTTTATATTGTAATTTTTTTGTGTGGAAAGGTTTTACTATCTCTTCACACTACTAAAGCTATAAGTTCCTTACATATTTTCTTTTTAAAGGATACTAATATGCTCTAAAATTTATTTTTGGGGCCTTAAAAAAGATTTTACTGGTTGTTTTGTTTTTCTGCCAGTAACATTGTCTTTGGAGAATAATTCTATAACTGTCACTTGGCTAGAATAAACTTAACATGAAATTTATTTAATACCAAAGCCATACTGGTGTTAAAAATTAAGAATGTTAACAATATTAAAAATTAAGAATTATAAAATTAATAAGTTCTTAAAATATGTTTGAAGAAATAGTCATTAGAACTCTCTGGCATATATGATACAGACAGAGGTGGCAAATGTTTCCTTTTGATTATTCTCATTCATTGTTTACAAGAAGTTTATCTAAATCCAGCTTAGAAATCATACATTTGAGTGAACAGATAATATAAGGTGGTGTGAGAAGCTTCAAAGGAAGATGTAGCAATAATATCCAAGTACCCTAACTAAATAGTAAAATATCAATGATACACATACACATTAAATATAAGCCTTAATCCTAGTGGGTCTAATTCAGAATTTTCCCAAACTTGGCTATATGATTTATGCGTCAGTATTCAAAAGGGGAGTGCAGGAGTTGGGCAAAATGGGTGAAGGGAAGAGGGAGAAACAGGCCTCCAGTTACGGAACAACTGGAATAAAAGGAAGAGTGTAAGGAATACAGTCAATGATATTATAGTAGGGATATAGTGGGACAGATGGTAGCTACATTTGTGGTGAGCATAGCATAATGTATAAACTTGTCAAATCTCTAAGTTGTACACATGAAACTAATGCAATATTGTGTGTCAACTCTCAATTTTTTAAAAAATGTAAAACTTGTGAAAATGAACTACTCAATAAAAATATTTATCCATTCATTTAGAAATGGGTAAATAAAATATACATCTTATTTACTCAGCTATGGAAACACGATATAGTGAATGTAATTTGTAAAAGGAATCACATTGTCCTGAAGTGTCTTTGTGTGTGTGTATGTGTGTGTTTGTAGGATCAGATAGCACAGAATTGGATAAAGAGGCAATCATTCATATTCCTTGTAGAATAAGAAAGAGATTTAAAAATAAAAAGTATAATTTTATTTCTCATCCTCATTAGATTAATAAAAAAGTAGTGTTTTGAGTGATCCCTAGTGAGATTTGAGAACCTGATATTATCCAAAGGATAGCCTAAAAAATTTCTAGTTTTAAAAATCTAAACAGTACTTACTACCTCATATTATTATATGTTTTACTTTTATGCAAGAATGTATCAGCTCTTATAATCTGGGAAGTGATTTTTTTACATTTACAGGAGTATCTAATTTACAAATGATTTACTTTAGAAATACTGTCTTCATAAGACCTTATTGCTTAGTTCTTTTGAGGGTTGGATAACCTTTGTATATGGATTTATCAAGTCAATTGTTAAATTCCTCCACTAGTATTCTCTGTCTATTGGTAGATGGCTCAGTTATGCTTGTTGAATAATTAATGAGTATATGACTATATTTGTTAGGAGAAACAGTATGAAATGGCCAGTATTTGACCATTTTTGATCCACAAAGAAACAGGTCAATTTAGTAAAGTTCAATCAAGAATATGTTATTTATCAACAGGCTTTAATCCCATTTGGGTGTCTAAGCTTTTCCTTAGGACTCAGTCAAAGGCTAGAATGTCTTTAATTATATTTGCTTACTTATAATTTTCCTTTTCTCTCAAACTCCTATCTTTAACATGTAGTTTATTTTAGACCTGTTACAAATATATTTTATTTTGCTAGATATACATAGGTATAAATGAGATAATTTATTTACAATCTCACAATAGAAAATGCAAACCTTTACTTAAACATAATATTAACATTTTTTAAAGTTTATTTATTTATTTTGGGAGAGATCACGAGCAGGGGAGGTAAGGAGTGGAAGAGAGAGAAGGAGAGAGTGAGAATCCCAAGCAGGTTCTGAACTTGTCAGACCGGAGCCTGATGTGGGTCTCAAACTCAAAAACTGTGAGATCATGACCTGAGCCTAAATCAAAAGTAAGATACTCAAGGAGCTGAGCCCCTGGGTACCCCATAATATTAACATTTTAATAGGAACTCCCTGTGTGCTTTTGTAAAGCTCCTTCTCTTCTGAATTTCTTTTATCATTTAAAAAAAATGAGTGCTTTCTGTCTTAGGTTTTACATTTCTTGAGAGGAATTCCTCTTCATTAATTCATATGTAAATATGACTACTACAATTAGCCAAGATCTTTAAGTGCCTACTAAATATCCAGGAGTCTATCAGGAGAGTATGTACAGAGTTGGGTGAGGCAGCTTAGTGGGAATAGAGAAGGGGGAGGCCTGGTCCTGTTTCAATTCTTGGAGTTTAATACTTGTATGATGTAGTTGAGAAAAAAACATGCGACATGTAATGATATAAAAGATACCCATAACAAGTCTTTTGGGATGAAAAACATTTTTGGAAATTTCTTAAGGGCTGAATGTGTTAAGAATATTAGTTTTTAGGGAGGAACAGAAGAGGTAGTGTTTCTTTTATGAAAAACTCAGATTTCACAGAGAAGGAAGCTCCTGTTGTCTGGTAAATTCATTGGCCTCCATCTGGCTCTGTTCATTAAAAGAGTAATCCAAGCAGAGGAACCTGCTGCTTGCAGGAAAGGTTGGAGCCTAGTGGGTTTTAGGTGCTTAGCAGGAGGTAAGCAGTCACATAACATGTTCCCAGACACTTGAGGTCAAAGAGGGACATGTTTTGTCGATATGCTCTGGAAGATGCTTGCAGCCCTAGGGTCAGACTAATGCCCTTAGATGTTTTTGGTTTCCTTATAGAGAATCAAAATTTAAAAGAAGTTTGTGAATGCACAGCTTTGGCTGTTAGAGACAGAAGATCAATATGAAGCTTGATCTGATTTGAGGAATTTACAGTGTTCTCATTTTTATTATTTTAAAATTTGTATGAGGGAACTTCATTTGGTCTCTTGGTAAAAGAAATTATATATACCTATATATCTCATATGTATATATAATAGGCTATATATACAAAGTATATAATAGTGCATATAGATATGGATATATATTTGTATATGTAATTGCTGGAAACATGAAATTTTGAGTTGAATGATAATTCTGGTTTAATTTTATAGTAACTCCACACTTGAGATGTCGATAAATATCTCTGAGCTTTAGCTTTCTACACCTCTGAAAGATCTTATTTGATTCATAGAGTTAAGTGAAATCAAATGATCCTTTATGTAAAAGGATCCTATAAACAATGAGAGATATAAATGTTAGTTATCCCTAATACAATGTAGAGAATTTTATTAGAGGTTTATTGAAAGTGGAATAAATGATCTGTTACTGTTATTTTGACTCCAATACCACACCATCTTGATGAGTATAGCTTTATAGTAAGTCTTCAATCTGGGAATTGTAAGTCCTCCAACTTTGTTTTTCTTTTTCAAAGTCATTTCACAATTCTGGTTTCTTTGCATTTCTATATAAACTTTATACCATTTGCCTATTTTTAAAAATCTTTAAATGAAGAAAATTGTTAGGCGATAAAATCTAAGTAGCAGGAGACAGAGCCAAATTTTTAAGGTGATTAATAAAACAATTTCAAAGTAAATACTTGAAAAAATCAAATTTGGTACTTTTTGTTGGTAAGGGTATTCCATTAACTGAATCAATTTCTTATACATTTATCATTAAGGAAAACTATTATAGACCTCTAAAATTTCAACAGTAAAATTCTGATATAGGAATTGCTTTTATTTCTGACTTATTACTATTATTATTTTTACCAACTTTGATTTTTATTTTTGAGAGGGAAAGAGGGAGAGAGAGTGAATGAGCACAGGGATGGGCAGAGGGAGAGAGAGAGAGAATCCCAACCAGGTTCCATGCTCAGCCTGGGCCAGAAGCGGGTCTCACTGCAAGCAAGGCTCTTTTTTAGGACTGTGAGATCATGACCTAAGCCAAAATCAAGAGTCAGATGCTTAACCAACTAAGGCACCAAGGCACCCTTTTACCTACTTTTATTATGTAAAGAGTTTAGATTACAAATTATATTGTCTTGTTAACAGTTTATATATAGAAAAACCTTGGATTGCTAGTAACTTTTTCTGCGAGTGTTCTACAAGACAAGCAAACATTTCTAATAAACTTCAACTTGGTAAACAAGCGATGTTTTACAATATGAGTAGTACATGATGCCGAGCATCACATGATCACCACTGAGCCAGTAGTTCTTCTCTCTCTCTTTTGCTGAGGGATTGTGGGTAATTGTCAATGCAATGTCACTTTTCTGCAAAATCCTCAAAAGGAAGCAAAAGCAAGTATTATTGAATAGGTTCCTTGTTAAAGTTGAACGAAAAGAAAGATTCCATTGACCCAATAGATAACAGTGATTCCATTAGCAATAGTGAAAGTTGTCCTACACAGTAACCCTCCTCTCTCTTGTCTCCCTTACACTAGCCACAAAAATTTTCAAAGATAAGTACAGGTTAATTTGTTAATTTTTCTTTATATATTGTATTTTCTTTATTATTTTGTATTATATTACAGTATTGTAATCATTTTTATATGAATATTTTTGACTTGTGGGATGAATCATCTGAGATTCTATTATTTCTTAAGGGGAAATTTGCTTTGATATACAAGTACTTTGAATTACAAGCATGTTTACAGAACAAATTATGCTCACAAACCAAGGTTTTACTGTATTTCATAATGAGCATGTTCATTTGATAACCTGATCTATTTAAAAGCACATAAATTCATGTTACCAATGATTAGATTTTCTATTTTCATCATAGCATTTTAATCTACAAATGCATTAACTTATATTTCTAAACAAAATTGGAATAGAAACTCTTGTAATAGAAAAGATAATTAACAATTGCAAAAGACTGTCCCATAGTTAGGTTTTTCCTTTTAGTAGTGAGTTTGATTATTTTACATTTTCGTGAAAACCTCAAGAAAAGCACAAAGCAAAACAAACAAAAAAATATATCTTATCTTCCTACTTCTTTTGCTTAATAAGTTTCCAATTGTTCACCTTTTAACAAAAATACATTGTTTTGTAATTCAGGGTTCTTTTGGAGGTGAGGCTCATATTTCTTTTAAGTTAAAGAAAATGTAATATCAGGTCCATATATTTCTTGTAAAATTAGAATAATGCAATATCAGACCCTGCCTTTCTGAGAGTGAATGACTATGATGATGGCCCATAGTCTAAAATTAAAGGTATCTTTTTTATTATATGTGTAGAATTTGACATTAACTGACTTCAGCAAAAATGAAGCACATGTTAGAAGGTTCTTGGGTTTTGTCATGAAACTGAAGGAAGAATTGACTTAGGAAAAGGAGGAATTTGGGAAATTCTAGAGACCTGGCAATAATAGATCATGCCTGTTAGCAAGAAAACTTAGCTCCAGTGATTCCCAGGCTCTACATCTCTCTGGGTTCCTAAATTTAAATTCCTAGGATACAGAATATGAGTGACTCTTGATTGGGTCTCTACTTCTGTAACAATCAACTATGGCTCTGGGGATAGAATCATGCAGAACAGACGTGTACTGGTGATCTGCTTCTGTGAATCAGATTTATTCTCAGAGAAGGAAACTCAATGTATGTTGGGCAGCTGTCCCCAAAGTTGTCTGTTGTTGCGAGAGACTGGAAGAAGGTAAATAACAGGCTCAAGGTAATACTGCTCCCTTCTGACTGGATACGTGATCATGGCAGTGACACTTAGCCCCCAGGATGATCACCTCTTGTGGTAGGACCTTAACCCTTGGACTGACTCCTCTGTAGTTCTCAGGGTATTTTATTAGAGATACAGAATACATAAACTGTGTAACTTTTAATTGACAAAGTTCTATTTCACTTGCTTTACTAATCAATCTTCATAAAATCATATGAGGTACATATTTTGCTAATTATTATGGTTTTTCAATTATGAGGAAACTAAGACTTTGGAAAGTCACTGAGCTAGAGAACAGCAGAGTCAGACATCAAACCAATGCCTAGGTGTATAGGCAAGGATTTCTGTCCGAAAGAAATCCTTCCACATGAGGAAAGTACTCCTTTGGACCTGGCTGGGTCAGTCTCATCATCTCATAATTGATTAGTAGCTTATTTGTTACTACATGTGGCTTCTCCTTTCTTTGGGGTCCCTGTTCAGACTCCAGGTATACCGTGTCCTCACTTATTATAACATTCCTCTGAGGAAATGTTGGAATAGATTTTATTATGCTCACTCATTTTGCTTACTGATGTATTGGTATGACATTGGTATGACATGACATTAAGTGATAGTAACCATTAAAAAAAAACATTTACTATGTTCCAGGATTGTGCTAGGAGAATATCTCACTTAATTTTCATAATAATCACTTGAGGTACATAGTATTATTCGATTATTACCCTCATCTTATAAATGAAGCAATTAAGCCTTAGAGAGGGTAAGTGCTTATAATGAGTAAGTGATGAAAGTAGGATTCAAATCCAGGTTTCTATATTAAGCCATTATACTATATTGTTCTTTATACCAACAATATATTTTTTTCTTTTAAAGAGAGAGAGAGCTGGGGAGAGGGGAAAGAAAGAGAGAGAGAGAGAGAGAGAGAGAGAGAGAGAATCTTAAGCAGGCTCCATGCCCTCAATGTGGAGCCTGATGTAGGGCTCAGTCCCACAATCCTGGCATCATGACCTGAGCCAAAATTGGACACACTGATTGAGTCATTCAGGCACCCCCTATTCCAACTATAACTTTATTGCTTCTCTACCCATAGGATGCAAATTTTAAACATAATTTCTTAGTTGTGTGGAAACTAATAAACATGATTTCTTAGTTGTGAATGACTTATATTCTTTATTCATCTTTTTCTTGCCCAGTCTCCTTGTGGCCAATTGGACACATTTTCTCTGCTCATGTAATAGAGGGGTGTTAATAAGTATATTAGTTTCCCAGGACTGCTGTAACTGGTTACCATAATCTGAGTGGTTGAAAACAACAAAATGTGGGGCGCCTGGGTGGCTTAGTCGGTTAAGCGTACGACTTTCGCTGAGGTCATGATCTTGCGGTTCGTGAGTTCGAGCCCCACATCGGGCTCTGTGCTGACTGCCAGCTCAGAGCCTGGAGCCTGTTTCAGTCTGTGACTCCCTCTCTCTCTCTGACCCTCCCCTGCTCACACTGTCTCTCTTTCTCTCCTAGAAATAAATAAAAACGTTAAAAAAAAAAAAAAGAAAACAACAAAATGTATTTTCTCACAATTCAGTAGGCCAGAAGTCCAAAATCAGTTGTCAGCATGGTTGGCTCCTTTAGGAAACTCTGAGAAAGAATCTATTTGATGCCTTTCTCCCAGCTTTTGGTGATTGCTGGCAATTTTTGGCATTCCATAGCTTATAGACATATAACTCCGGTATTTGCTTCCATCTTTATACCACCTTCTATATGTTTCTCTTCTGTGTGTCTGTGTCTCAAATCTCCTTCACCTTTCTCTTACAAGGACATCAATCACTGGATTTAGAACCCACCCTAAATCCAAGGTAATCTCATCTTGAGATCATTAATTTAATTATCTGCAGAGACCCTTATTCTATATAAGTTCACATTCTGGGGTTCTGAATCGACCTTGAATTTTTGGAGGCCACTATTCAGTTCACCACAATAGATTTATATGGGACAGAAAACCTTAAGTGGGTTTTCACTAGTTATTTTTCTCCCCACTCTCTCACCCTATTTATTCCCCAAAAGAAAAGAAGGCCAATTTGGTTGGTTTGAGTTCAGTAGGATTTATCTGGCTATGTTTGTAGGTGCTGGGGTAACTGGATATTAACAAAACATGTACCACACATGCTCTTTTTGTGTTTTTCTCTAGAAGGTACAGTTGATGGACTGAGTCAGGGTTCCATTGAGGGTTCTTTTGTATTTTGCCCTTTCAGTTTCCATACATAGTAGAGTTTTGGTCATTGCTTTGATTTCCTGCAGGCTAGAAGGTGAAAGATCCACAAATTCTTTTCTTTCCCCTAAGTTTATCTATCTATCTTGAGAGAGAGTACACACACAAGCATGACCAGGGGAGGGGCAGAGAGAGAGGGAGAGAGAGAGAATCCCAAGCAGGCTCCACACTGTTACTATGGAGCTCAGTGTAGGGCTTGCACTCATGAACCTCAAGATCATGGCCTGAGCAGAAACCAAGAGTTGGATGCTTCATCAACTGAGCCACCCAGGCATCCCTAAAATCCACAAATACTGATTTGAACTGAGGGGAAATAGATGGTCCTACTTAGGTAACAAGGTATATACTGCAAGCACGTTCTGAGATGCTTGCCCTGTCTCCATTAATAATCAAGAGATACATTTTTTATTCATTTTATTTTATTTTTTTACTGTTGTTCCTCATGTATGTCTCTCTTAAAAAAATCCACAGGGAGAAGTGGTGAATGACAGCAGGATATGGGCATTTTTTAGCAGGCCCCTAGCCATAATACCAACAAATAGACCGTCAAATTTCCAACTGTTATACTTCATACCCACTCCTCCTTCAATGGCAACATGGAGTAAATGCTGCCCTTCATGGGATCATTTTTTTCCTGAGGAGATATAGATAGGATAGACATGTGTGGTTGTGAGTTACAGAGTAGGTACAGCTGTGGACACACATCCTGAGGAGTCCATTTTGTTGGCATTATCGGAGAGAGCCAACCAACAAACTTGCCTAAAATATATCATCCAGAATATATTCAGCTTAAGTAACAAATGGGTGTAGTTAGATATCTGTTGTCAAATCCTACTTATCCTCTGAGAAATAGTAGCTATGGCCATTAAGAAAGGGATTACGACACTCTTTAGAAAGGAAAAAGAACTGATAAATCTTATGTTACCATTATGGTAACAGGATTTAAAAATTAATAGAAGAGCAAGACCTGAAAATATGAGATTTTGAAGACAAAGCATACAAGAGACAAAAGGAATATAGATTGGGGGATAAGACTGAAAGTGTGAGATTGTAAATGAAAGAAAAGGCCACAGGTGGATATTTTGCAGAATTTCAGTAAATATTTTGTTAGAAAAGTGTAATAGGGAGGACCAAACATAGTTAGATAAATGTCTCTCTCTGTTAATAATAAAAGCCATAGTTTCTTTGTGAATCTCCTTTAGAAGTAAATATTGAATGAATGGTTTTTGGTGGTAGATACTAACTTTTCTGAATATATAGATCCACAAAATACGTTGAGTGGTTTTCTGGCTCTGATTTCTATGTTTTGAGGGTAGCAAAGAGTATTGAAAGTTTGTACAAAAAAAAAGCAGAGGTAAGTGCTTAAGGGCTGGTTGTAGGAAAGAAAAAAAAAAGGGAAACTCCAGCTTCATAGAACTGTCTACATGTTCAAGTTTGTATTTTGGGATTTATTTTATAATATCACAGAATTCCAGTGGAACTTGATGTAAATTCAGCCCAAGGTTCCTGTATGTGTGTTTTATTTCCATAGTAAAGAGATGAAAAAAGTATTAATGATGACAATTAACAAGGTCCAAAAAATGAATCAGTGATATTCAGGAGAAGAGTGAATGAAATAAAATAGAAATGAGGGAAAATATTGTCCAAATATGAAGCACCTTAGTTTTGTTGTATCCAAAACACTCAATGGTCAAAATAGGAGAGATGATCTGTGAGCCTGAATTATTCGTTTTTATCCTTCATACAGGTCTGTTGGAAGACAATATTAGAGAATGCCCTCCAGTGAAATAAATATCAAATCTTTCTGTTACAATATCTCCCACAAAAGCTATTACTCTCTTTTATTCTATTGTTCTATTTGTTGTTTTCCTTTATCATTGGAGTGGAAAACCAGAAGCTCTCTTTGCAATTTATAACAATGATAATAATTTATAATTAACATCAGCTGCATACTAATTGGGATGCAGTATCAGGGCACATTTCTGACTCTTGATTCTTTATGAAACAGAGGAAGCACTGAACTCAGCCTAAAAATCAAGTGAATCTCAAGAGATCTGTTTCTATGAAGAGGTAACTGGAGAGAGTAATACTGTTCCAGGTACTACCACCCAAGGTTACCACCTAGGGCCTTCAACAGCCTTTTTGGACCTTGAGGGGAACTTGAGAAGGGCAATAGCCACCTTCCTCCAGCTGTCTTCCTTCATCTTTATCATGTCAGTGGAAAGGAAGATAATGTTTCTTTAGATATTAATTGTACTCTTTCACTGATTATTTTTAAATTATTTTTTTAAAAAACCTACATTATGCTCTTTGTAATGTTTTTTTTATAGGAAGCAAATGTTTAATTTCATATATTTCCCAAGTGTCTTTATTATGTTATATTATACTATGTTACTTTGACTTCTGAACTATATAAGCTGTATGTTTATATTTGCTCACTTTTTAAGTTTAAGTTGTTCATTTACATTGTTACCTTGAGGTAAATTGCATGACTACATTTCTTTTATATGAGTCTGTCTTTCAGTTATAAAGAAGGCTAAACCAGAAATGCCCGTTGTTGGACATATGCTATGTATAGAAGGAAGAAGTTAGTAACAGCAAGGAAATGAACTAAAAGGCTCAGTGATTGAAGAAGATACATAGTTGGTGAGGCTAGGAGTTTCCTTCTGAAGAAAGTCATTCTGTGAGGTAGCAGCAACTGAGTTAGCTTCTGTATCACTATTTTGTGCTGAAGGTCATAGATCTATAATGGAAAATGTAGATCACAGCTACTCAATGTCCATGAATGGTTTGTTACTGGCATGTGGCAAGATAAATAGAGATAAAAAGAATAAGCACTTAGAGCATTTTGCAGCAACATGACATTGTCATAACACTCAAGCTTGGCATTCAAGCTTGTATCAGTGACTACATCTCACTGAATGGGTATAAACTAGTTTGCAGGTTAGCAAACTCACATGTGTGGACTGTGTACCAGTCATGTGTGGTGACAGATTAGAAATATTAATAAAAAATACTAGTCCTTCCTCACAAATAGTTGAAAAGCACTGATGTTGATGACACTATCCTTGATTTGCATGTCTTTTCTATCTCTATTAACCAAAACCTCACAAACATACCTGAATCCACATGCAATTAAGTGGCTTGAAGAGCACCTCCCAAGGAACAAATCCACAAGTTTTGTTGACAAATCAATATGCAAATAGAGTACTTAAGTGTTCATTGAATTACAGAAGGAGAAATGAGGACATCTGACTAACTGCTAAAAAGAGCATGACAGTAATCTGGAAGAGAAGGATGAAGTTTATGCCTAACTATGAAATTTTATAAGTGGCATTTAGATAATATTTAACAGTACAAAATACTTTGAAATTAGCACAGAAAGTGCCATACATGATTAATTACAAAGTCTTGAAGCTAAAAGAGGCTGTGACAGGATTAACCTGGCTTTCCAGTGCTACTTTGTACAAGGCAATGTGGGGTAATTGATGCCAATTTTCAGGGTGAGGTAATTTTTTTCCCTTGTTTTTCGAGCTGCTTGGCATTTTCCTTTCTATCAAAAGGTACATTGTTGCAGATCCCATGAATTCACTGTAGAAATTATTTATAGTACCACTTGGTTTGGTGACCTGAAATCAAGAATCTTTCTCTGACCGGGGCGCCCGGGTGGCGTAGTTGGTTAAGCGTCCGACTTTCGCTCGGGTCATGATCTCGCGGTTCGTGGGTTCGAGCCCCGCGTCGGGCTCTGTGCTGACTGCCAGCTCAGAGCCTGGAGCCTGTTTCAGTCTGTGACTCCCTCTCTCTCTGACCCTCCCCTGCTCACGCTGTCTCTCTCTCTCTCTCTCCTAGANGCCCGGGTGGCGTAGTTGGTTAAGCGTCCGACTTTCGCTCGGGTCATGATCTCGCGGTTCGTGGGTTCGAGCCCCGCGTCGGGCTCTGTGCTGACTGCCAGCTCAGAGCCTGGAGCCTGTTTCAGTCTGTGGCTCCCTCTCTCTCTGACCCTCCCCTGCTCACGCTGTCTCTCTCTCTCTCTCTCTCCTAGAAATAAATAAAACATTTAAAAAAAAAAAAAAGAATCTTTCTCTGACCAAAATGACATGAGAGAAACATATCACATTGAAAAATGGTTGAAACAAAGTTTTGATCCTCTTAGTAACTAAACTGGAAAAAAATGCTTCTCAAGTAAACCAAGAGAAAACTGCTTCTCCAGGGCCTGCTTCATGGGTAAAGGTTGTGAATTTTACTTCTTGTAATTCATCTTTAAAAAAAATTATGGGGCGCCTGGGTGGCTCAGTCGGTTAAGTGTCTGACTTTGGCTCAGGTCAGGATCTCATGGTTCGTGGGTTCGAACCCCACGTCAGGATCTGTGCTGACAGCTGAGAGCCTAGAGACTGCTTTGGATTCTTTTGTCTCCCTCTCTCTCTGCCTCTCTCTTGCTCATGTTCTGTTTCTCTCTGTCTCTCAAAAATAAATAAACGTAAAGAAAATTATACTGCTAATGATTTATTAGGCATTTAATAAGTGCTTCTTGTATAGATGGTGTTATCAATGCATTAATATAGCAGAAAGAACCTTAAGCCATGACTTAAGGCCCAGGCTCAACAATGCTAGCTGCTGGTAATGTGACCTTGAGCAGTACTTAATCTCCTCTTTTTTGATTTTCTCATTTATAGGAAGAGGTAACAGTCTTTTTTAAAATGTTTGTTTATTTTTGAGAGAGAGAGAGAGAGGCAGAGCGTGAGCAGGGGAGGGTCAGAGAGAGAGGGAGACACGGAATCTAAAGCAGGCTCCAGGCTCTCAGCTGTCAACACAGAGCTGGATACAGGGCTCGAACTCACAGACCAGGAGATCATGACCTGAGCCCTAGTCAGAAGCTCAACCGACTGAGACACCCAGACGCCCCCATATAACAGTCTTTTGCTTAACAGGTGATTGCTTGAAGCATTAAGTTGCTTGATATTAACATGGTTTTTAAATTATAAAATATTGTAAAATATCAAGGAATAAAAACATGGACAGATGTGTTTTCACAATTTCATAATACCCCCGAAACAATTAAGTTAAATCATTCCATTCCAAGTGAACTAGAACTAAAATTGAATATAACTGGTAAAAACAAATACAAACCAAAATAACATTCACTAACATTCACTAAACTTCTTTATTTCAGGACTCAATTACTTTAGGAGTTTTTATTTTTATTTTTTGAGATAATTACAGATCTCATAGCAGGATGCATCATCCTCTGATTTAATGAAGTATGTTATAAAACACTCAGCCTGAAAGTAATGAGAATAACTCATCTTTCATCATGGTAGGTTTAAATACAACGGACCCTCTTCAAGAGAGAAGCACCAAAATAGAAATAAATAAATAAATAAGTAAATAAAAAGTAAGTAAATAATTTTTAAAGCCATTTTTAATGTTTTATTTATTTTTGAGAGAGATAGAGACAGCACGAGCAGGGGAGGGTCAGTGGGAGGGAATCACAGAATCCGAAGACAGGCTTCAGGCTCTGAGCTAGCTGTCAGCACAGAGCCTGACGTGGGGCTCGAACCCACGAACCGTGAGATCATGACCTGAGCCTGAGGCAAAGTCGAATGCTTAACGGACTGAGCCACCCAGGCGCCCCAATAAATAAATTTTTGATAGCCCCAAATAAAATTCTTCTTTGTGTAAATGTAGCTTCTATCACAAAAGGGAGTTGGGGATTAAAAGATAAACTTTGTTTATGAACTAGTGAGTTTCTCTAGGAAGAGACGCTTTATTTAGCAAGTTTATAATGACAATGCATAACTTTTTATAGAGTAATTTTGGCTAACAATTTGAACTTTGATATAGCTTACATAAGAAACCAGGAGAACTCATGAAGTTGACAGTTTTAAAATGCCCATTTCCATTTCTAATCTTGTAGAACTCTAGCACTTCAAGGTAAGAGAGACATTTACATATGCTTAAGTTTAGCATGACGCTATTAGTCAAATTTAAAAGTAGAACTTTACACTTCACTAAGGAAGAACATCCAGAAATGCTGTCTTCTAAATGTAATCATATTTTCACGTTCAAAGTTAAGGAGCTTTGCCTTCTGTGGAAATAAGAAAGTTTGTGTAAAAAAAGAAACCCCCTACTAAGAAGTATAAAAACTGTATGGTAGACAATGAAATTATTATAGGAAGTGGGAATACTTTTATTTCTCTATCTGTAACACTAAAATGAGCTCATTTTGAGCATATTCTTAAATTAGTTTCTGCAATAACAGAAAAGGATAGTCTTTCCTACAACAAAAGTTCTTGCTGTGAAGAGATTTATGTAAAAGGACAGCTCCTGCTTCAAGTATTGAAAACAGGAGCTATATTATTTCTTGGATTTGGGAATGGGGTATTCTTACTAGGTGAAGTTTTTGGTTAGCTAAATTTGAAACTTTGGGCAAGGAAGATTGCTTGTACATTTTTAATAGAAGAAAAAGTAGAGTGAAGGAAGAGAGATTGAGAAAGACCCATTTGGTTCAATATGATGAAGTTAAATTTCCAGAGGCTTCTGTTTGATATTTGGTCTTATTCTCCAACAGACCTAAGTTCCTTGCTATATTACAAAGTCTTGCTTTTTGGTTTGTACTTATTTTGTTGCTTCAATAGGCCTCAATTCCCTTTATTCTCTGAGTTTTTTAAGAAATAAAAGATATATGGAAAAACTGTGGATCAGGTCAGAAATGTGGAATAAGACTATGAAAAAAATCTTGGTGCCATACAGAACCTAGAGGAATATTTATAAATGAATTTATTTGAATGTGTCACAAAGTTTTAATCTTCAGTTCTATTTTGAAGTATAGCAGGACCCAGCCATTAAACAAAATAGCATCCAAGACACACCAAATTTCTCCTACAAAGATGTAGCAAGTTAATAAAGGTCTGAACTCAAATGAGATTGATCAGCCATTGATCAGTGAAAAATGGAAACATCTCAAAGATCTAAAATAAATCCCTGAGACAAACAAACAAATAAAAATAAATTAAACTTTTGTTTTATGCCATAGTACAAAGCATTCAGAATCCATAGATAACTAAGGTAGTTGTTAAGAAAAACTTTGAAGCTTAATGAAGGTGAAAGAACTATGTATGAAGCAGTGATGGGGGAGAATTAGAGGTATTTTAGAATAATCTCTTGAGGTCTCATTAGTGTTTAAAGAGACTAAAATTCCTCTTAGTCTCTGAAATCAAGTAACAGAGTTCGAAACAGCTTAACTGAATCTAAAGCATGTATTATCAAAGCTCTGACAGGGTTATTTTCACTTTTAGAGAAATATATTAAAAATGTTATGTGTATTTACCTGGACCCAAAGGAGCACATGCTATTTTGATTTTATCTGTTGAAGGGGTGAATTAGAGAAAGGGCTTTACATTTTACATTTCATGATTTTCTTATATATCACAAATATTTTCCATTTGGAATAGATCATTACTGGTTTGTGCCAAAGGGATTATCATAGCATATGCAGGTGCTTTGGGAAAGATTGCTAGGAATTCATCTTCAGGATAGTGTGAGGTTACTTAGTGCCTGGAGTTAGAAGCCTCAAGTTGTAAGGGAAGAGCACCTTCATCTGGTACATGTACATAGACAGAAGCCATTCTTGATTTGGGAGATTTTGATATTTTGAAGTTCCAACAGATACTGTCTGTAAACAGCACACATGCAAACACTTTGTTTTGGCTAATCCTTCCCCAGCCTTTCTCCTTTTTTTAAATTGTATTGGTTTCTTTGTTGCTTTCTGAAAGGAGAGAGAATTCTTCTCTCTCAAATATTCTTTCAAATATATGATTTTTGGTGTAAGCCAGGAATGTTTTCAGACTTTCCAGTTGTCAGGAGGCAAAGATGAAAACTGGGCTCTCTGACAATTCTGGAAGGGCTAGTCAAGCTATTAAATAGCGGCTCTTGGATCTTTGAAAATAATATCTACTTAAAGGGTTGTGTAAGAGAAATGCATTTTTTTTCCATCCTCAGTGTTTCATATCATGTAAGGTTGCTATTAGAATCATACAACATTACTTTATGATGCTGTATTGAAATAGTTTGCTGGCTTTGTAAAAAAAAAAAAAAAACCCACAGAAGACTTGTTGATTAACTGTATAAAATCAGAGTCAGAAGAAACAACAGTGAATTTTTTTTGAGCACATCTATTTTTTATTTTTAGGGTTTGATATATATCCACTAAAATTTTTTTTAATGTTTTATTTTTTTCTGAGAGAGAGATAGAGAGTGAGCAGGAGAGGGTCAGAGAAAGGGAGACACAGAATCTGAAACAGGCTTCAGGCTCTTAACTGGCTGTCAGCACAGAGCCGGACACAGGGCTCCAACCCACGAACCGTGAGATCATGACCTGAGCCAAAGTCTGACGCTTAACTGACTGAGCCACCCAGATGCCCCTCCACTAAAATGTTTTAAGTTTTGTTAGTTTCTGCTTCAAGACTGCTGCTGCATCTGTTTTATTTTGGCTTAGGCCTGTATATAGAAAACAAGGAAAGTTTATTTCACTTTTTCTTTTTGGAGACAGAAAAATATTCAAAATGTAATGTAAATATAATGAAAGATGAAAATCACACATTTGTTTAGTATGGTCATAAACTTGGTATAAAATGTTTGAAGATTCAAATATCTTAATACTGTATGTGGTCAAAAAAAGAATTATATAGGCGTTGGGGCGCCTGGATGGCTCAGTCAGTTAAGTGTCTGACTTCGGCTCAGGTCATGATCTCTCAGTTCATGGGTCTGAACCCTGTGTCAGGCTCTGTGCTGACAGCTCAGAGCTTGGAGCCTGCTTGGATCCTGTGTCTCCGTCTCTCTGTGCCTCTCCTCTGTTCATGCTCTGTCTCTCTCTCAAAAATAAACATTAAAAAATTAAAAACAAAAGAGTTATACAGGAGCAATTCCCCCTGCTTTTTTTTTTTTTTTCGCTTTTCAGGTTTTTTTTTTAATGTTTATTTATTCTTGAGAGAGAAAGAGAAAGAGAGAGAGTACGAGCAGGGGAAGGGCAGAGAGAGAGAGGGAGAGAGACACAGAATCAGAAGCAGTCTCCATGTTATGAGCTGTCAGCACAGCCTGATGCTGGGAATTGTTTTGACCAATAAAATGCAGTGGAAGTGATACCATGTAACTTTTGGAGCTAGGCTTTAGGAGATCTTAGCTTCCACTTTTGCTGTTTGGAACATTTTTTCTCGGATTCCAGTCCCCATTCTCTAAGGAGGTCCAAGAAACCTTACGGAGTGGTTCACATGGAGGAGAATAAAAGGCTTGGGGTATGAGGGAGGCCACTTTGTCTTTTCTAGTTGCCTCACGATGTTAGCCATATTTAACCTACAAAACTGTGACAAACAAATATTGTTGTTTTAAGGCATTAAATTTTAGGATGGCTTGTTATGTAGCAACTTAACTGAAACAATAATAAATATTTTTATGTCATTAAAAGCTTTATAAACACAATTGTGATGGCTTCAGAATATTGTGTTACTATATACACTACCGATTATCATTTCACTACTGCTATACATTTAAGGGGTACTCATTCTTCTCTCTTATAAATAATACTATGAAATAATATTTTTATGCATAGGTCTTAAGATTATTTCCTTGAGTTGGATGTCTGGAAAGCAAATTATTTCTTCAAATAATGTCAACTTATAAGACCATCATTGAAATTTTCAAGTTTTCCCATAAACATTGGTCACATTGACATTGCCTTAAGCTGAATGTTAAGAATGTCTCTTTCACTCTACATGCTGAAAACAGGCATTTAAGAAACAAAGCCATAAAAATATTTTGCTAATTTGACAGGCAAAAATGATAATTTGTTTTATTTATTTATTTAATTTTAAAAGTTTATTTATTTATCTTGAGAGAGGTGTGGGGAGGGGAAGAGAGAGGGAAACAGAGAATCCCAAGCAGGCTCTGTATTGAGCCCGACTGTGAGATCATGACCTGAGCCAACATCAAGAGTCAGAGGCTTAACCGACAGCTGCCCAGGCACCCCAAAAATGACATTTTGTTTTGTTTTTTTCTTTCTTTTTTTCTCACTATTTAGCTCCTTTTTTATTAATGTTTTCATTTACATCCAAGTTATCATATAGTGCAACAATGATTTTAAGAGTAGATTCCTTAATGCCCCTTATCCATTTAGCCCTTTCCCCCTCCCACAACCCCTCTGTTTGTTTTAAAAAAATTTTTTAAAGTTTACTTATTTTAGAGACAGAGAGAGACAGAGCACAAGCTGGGGAGGGGCAGAGAGAGAGGGAGACACAGACTCTGAAACAGGCTCTAGGCTCTGAGCTGTCAGTGCAGAGCCCGACGTGGGGCTCAAACCCACAAACCGTGATATCATGACCTGAGCTGAAGTCAGCCGCTTAACTGACTGAGCCATCCAGGCGTCTCAGTAACTCTGTTTGTTATCCATATTTAAGGGTCTCTTATGTTTTTGTCCCCCTCCCTGTTTTTGTATTATTTTTGCTTTCCTTCCCTTATGTTCATATGTTTTGTATCTTAAAGTTCTTATATGAGTGAAGTCGTATGATATTTATCCCTTAGCATGATACCCTCTAGTTCCATCTAGAACAGCCTTTTGCTGTGTCCCAGAGGTTTTGGGTTGTGGTGTTATTCTTTTCATTGGCTTCCATGTACTTTTTAATTTCCTCCTGAACTTCTTGGTTAGCCCATTCGTTCTTTAGTAGGGTATCCTTTAGTCTCCAAGTATTTGTTATCTTACCACATTTTTTTCTTGTGGTTGATTTTGAGTTTCATAGTGTTGTGGTCTGATAATATGCATGATATGATCTCAATCTTTTTGTACTTGTTGAGTGCTGACTTGTGTCACAGTATGTGCTCTATACTGGAGAACGTTCCATGTTCACTGGAGAAGAATGTATATTCTGCTATTTTAGGATGAAATGTTCTGAATATATCTGTTAAGTCCATCTGGTCCAGTGTGTCATTCAAACCATTGTTTCCTTGTTGATTTTCTGTGTAGATGACCTGTCCATTGCTGTAAGTAGGGTGTTGAAGTCTCCTACTATTATGGTATTCTTATCAACTAGTTGCTTTATATTTTTGATTAATTGATTTATATATTTGGATACTCTCACATTTTGAACATGGATGTTTAAAATTGTTAGGTCTTCTTGGTGGATAGACCCCTTAATTATGATATAATGCCCTTCTTCATCTCTTGTTACAGTTTTTATTTTAAAGTCTTGATTGTCTGATATAACCATGACTACTCTGTCTTTCTTTTGGTGGCCATTAGCATCATAGATGGTTCTCTATCCCTTTACTTTCAATATGAAGGTATCTTTAGGTCTAAAGTGGGTCTCTTGTAAACAGCATATAGATGGGTCTTGTTTTCTTATCCATTCTGTTACCTTATGTCTTTTGATTGGAGCATTGACGTAGTCCATTGACGTTTAGCGTGAGTACTAAAAGATATGAGTTTATTGCCATTATGTTTCTTGTAGAGTTGGAATTTCTGGTGGTGTTTTCTGGTCCTTTCTAGTCTTTGTTGCTTTTGGTCTTTTTTGTGTTTTCTCCCCTTAGAGAGTCCCCCTTAAAATTTCTTGCAGGACTGGTTTACTGGTCACAAACTCCTTTAATTTTTGTCTGGAAAAGTTTTTATCTCCCCTTCTATTTTGAATGACGGTGCTTCTGGATAAAGAATTCTTGGCTGCATATATTTCTGATTCAGCACATTGAATATATCCTGCCACTCCTTTCTGGCCTGCCAAGTTTCTGTGGATAGGTCTGCAACAAACCTGATCTGTCTTCCTTTGTATGTTAAGGATATTTTTTTCCCTTGATGCTTTCATGATCCTTTCCTTGCCTGAGTATTTTGTGAACTTGACTATGATATGCCTTGTTGATGGTCGGTTTTTGTTGACTCTTGTGGGAGTCATTGTGCTTCCTGGATTTTGATGTCTGGGTCTTTCACCAGGTTAGTAAAGTTTTCTGCTGTGATTTGCTCACATAACCCTTCTACCCCTATTTCTCTCTCTTCATCTACTAGGACCTCTATGATTTTGATCTTGTTCCTTTTTAATGAGTCACTGATTTCTCTTATTCTTAAATCATGCTCTTTTGCTTTACTCTCTCTCTTTTTTCCTGCTTCATTATTCTCCATAAGTTTGTCCTCTATATTGCTGATTCGCTGTCTGCCTCATCCTTCCTTACCGCCATGGCATCCATTCGAGATTGCAGCTCCTTTATAGCCTTTTAAAATTTCATCCTGACTACCTTTTACTACTTTTATCTGTAGAGAGGGATTCTAATATATTTTCTTTTTTTAAATTTTTTTATTTTATTTTTGAGAGAGAAGGAGAGAGCGCAAGTGAGGGAGGGGCAGAATCTGAAGCAGGCTCCAGGCTCTGAGCTGTCAGCATACAGACCGATGCGGGACTCGAACTCACGGACTGTGAGATCATGACCTGAGCTGAAGCCGGACACTTAACTGACTGAGCCACCCAGGCGTCCTCTAATATATTTTCAACCCCAGCTAGTAATATTATCATCGTGATTCTATATTCTAGTTCAGACAGCTTGCTTGTATTTGTTTTGGTTAGTGCTGGGTGATGTTTCTTCTTGCTTTTTCTTTTGGGGTGAATACCTTTCATTTTGTCATTTTGAAGAAAGAAAAGGAATTAATAAGGTAAAAAATTTTTAAATTAAATTGAAAACAACACACACACAAAAAATCAAATAAATGATGCTAGATCTTAGGTGTGCTTTGGTCTGGTTATTGAAAGGAGCTTGACTGATTAGAGAAAAAAGGGGGAAAAATGAAAATTAAAATATTCAAAGCAACACACACACAGACATACACACAATCAAATAAATGATGCTAGATCCCAGGTGTGTTTTGGTCTGGTTACTGAAGGAAGCTTGATTGATTTGAGAAAAAAGGGGAAAAAATTAAAATTAGAAAGTTGAAATGCCCCCCCCCCCAAAATAACCCAAATAAATGATGCTAGATCCTAGGTGTGCTTTGGTCTGGATGTTGAAAGGAGCTTGATTTGAGAAAAAAAGAGGGAAAAAATTAAAATTAAAGGATCAACAACAACAGACAATCAAATAAGTGATCCTAGGTGTGTTTTGGTCTGGATTGATTAGAGAAAAAAATGGAAAAAGAAAAGAAAAGGAAACAAAACTAAAGCAAAAACAAAACAAAATTTGAAAATTTGAGAAAATTGAATATGATGAAATAGAATAACTTGAAATGATGGAAGTAAAATAGATTTTGAAAAATTTACAAAAATAAAAATTTTAGTTGAAAAAAGAAAAGGAAAATATTTTTAATAAAAATTGAAAATAAAAATACAGTTTTTATTATCTTTCTGTATTCAAGTAAAAGACAAGAAACAAAAAATGAGGAAGAAAAAAAGAAAAAAGAAAATTGAACAGATGGGCCAGCGAACAGACTTAGATACGATTGATATTATATCGTTTTCCCCTAAAAGTCAAACTATGAAGCTCTTTATAGTCCTTAAATTAACCAGGGGTAGAGATTTGTGGTGTTCCTGAAGAGCAAGCTTGGCTCAGTTGGGCGGGGATTAGTGTAATGGTTCTGTTCTCTAGTAGATGGCACTGCTTAGTTTCCTGGGGGGGAATTGTGGCACCTCTAGGTGTGTACGCGCATGCGCGGGTGGGGTGAAAATGGCGTCATCCAGATACCCAGGCTAGGTCAGACCTGTGTGCTCTCCCCCACCACGAGTCACGCATCCATTCTTTGTCTTCGATTTCAGTCCACTCCCCACTTTTGCACTGTCCGTAACCACGCCATCCGGTTGCCAGGCGGCACCTCGCTCCTGAGTTTATCTGAGATGCGGCTGTATTTCCCGACCCCTCACTTCTGAGGGACTGAGGCTTTGTACCACTCAGATCCTCTCCAAGCAATGGCCCGGTGCCGGCTGCACCCAGGACTGCTAGTGAGACCTTGCTGTTGCCGATGTCCAGAGACTTGTGGCTGAGTGTCAGCCTGCCCCAGAAAAATTTCACGCTGTCATGCAGCAGCAGCGTTTATGGGATTGTGGAAAATCACAGGTAGCCGAGGATCTCCTGGACCCATTCTTCTCCTGGGAATTCGCCCTTCCCACCAGGTATTTTGAGCTATGGCGAGTCAGACTCTGTGCTCTCCATGTTCGTAGAGTCTTACTGGAATTTAAGCCCTCTCCTTTCTCCTTTTTTAGATCAGTCCCTGTGGCTGTTTCCACCTTTTTATTTTTATTTTTTACACTTTCTCTGCAGCTGCTTTTGTGGGGGGTGTTTTTTCCCGTCCCCCCCCCCCCCCCCCCCCCCGCTTCTGTTCTCTCACTGCAAGCAAAAACAGCTCCCTGCCCTCTGTGGCTCCTCTCTCCCCTAGTTCACCTCTTTGTGCTGAGCACCTGCTGAGATCTGTGGTTCAGGTTGTGCAGATTGTTGTGTTAATCCTCAAATCAGTTTTCTAGGTGTGCAGGATGGTTTAGTGTTGATCTGGCTGTATTTCATGTATGCGAGACAGAAAAAAGACTACCACCATCTTGGCTTCTCCCATCCATATTTTGTTTTAAATTGCAGTTGTTCCTTAATGAGGTTAAAACTATTTACATATTTAATAGCTCCTTTCATCATTTATATATTATGTATTAATAGTTCCTTAATCATTACTGAATTGTAAATTAATACCATTTACTATTAAAATTGTAGTCATATTTCTCTCACTGATTTGTAATGCTCTTTGTTTTTAAGGATGTTAATATTTTATGTTTCTGGCAAATATTTTTAAAGAGCTTCTTGTTTGCCTTATAATTTTGTTTTTTTGTGGTTTTATATTTATGTAAGTTTAAAATTTTACTCTTACTTATCCACTTGCTTTTTTATGTGGATAAGTTTTATTTTCCATTGTCTTTAAATTTAAGTGTTCCTTCTAGCACTGGATTTTAATCATTCAGGAAACAATGATTTATATTCCAAGTGGTTGAATATTTTAAAACTTATGGTCTTTCTCTTTTCCTTTTATTCCTTTTTTGTTTTTGTATTTACTTCAGGAACTTGTTCTATATCATTTTTGCTTTGTGGGATAAATTGAAGTTTTCCTTGTGGCCTAGTCATGATTTATTTTTGTAAACATTTGATTTAGAAGCATTTTCTATTTCTGAGGTTACAGGGTTCAACATACTTAATGTTATACTTGTTATATGGTTCAATTCTTCTGTGCCCTTATTTATTTTTTATTGAATTTATTTGTCATAGATTGATAGTGGTATGTTAAAATACCTCATGATTGCAAAACTGTCATTTCTACTTTCATTTATAAGTTTTTACTTTATATACTTTGATGTCTGGTTATTTAGTGTAAACATTTGTGAGTTTGTATCATTAATTCAACATTTATCAAGAATTGGAGATAAAAAGATAAGATGTGGGGTGTCTGGATGGCTCATTTGGTTAAGCATTGGACTCTGGATATCGTCTTGGGTCATAATCTCTCTGTTAGTGAGTTCGAGCCCCACATCGGGCTCTGCGCCCTGTGCTGACAGTGTGGAGCCTACTTGGGATTTTCTCTCTCTCCTTCTGTCTCTGCCCTTTCCCTGTTCACTCTCTCTTTTAAAATAAATAAATAAATCTTAAAAAAATAAAAGATAAGATGTGGTCACACCTTTTGGGGAAACTCACAAAGTAGTGGGTAAACACACCGGGAGACAAGATGACAATACAGTTAGAGAGGATTGCAAGAGAGGGGAGGCGATGGGGAGAAACCTGTAGGGGGAAGTTAGCAGGGTAACATGTAGTCAAACAAGGTGATCCTCTGCCTTTTTGAATGATTTCATCTTGAATTCGACTTCATTTCATAATTGTGCCACTCTTTTATTTCCATTCTTTTGTAGGCTGCACATAACCGGAGTTTCTTTTAAAATTCAATCTGAAAGCCCAACTTTCAGTAAAAGAACTACTGAATTTGTTTAACAAACTTGTACTGAGTTCCTACAATGTGCCAAGTACTGGGCTAAACCTGGGGATAAAATGGCAAAGACATCAATGCTCACGGAGCTTGCACTTCAGTGTAGGAGTGACAAATAAGTAAATTGGCAAAGCACTAATGGAACCACATGAAGGAGTCCTACCCTAGATATAATCTTGAGTGCTGAAAGATAAGTAGGAGTTATCTATTAGGAGATGGAGACAGAGCTGGTTGTTTCAGACAGAAAATGACATGTCCAATTGCCAAGAGCTGAGAGAGAGCATGACTCATTCTAGTACATGTAAGTAGTTGAGTATGGGTGAAACACTGAGGCTGATGGGAGTGTGGGAATTGAGAGAGAAGGAGCTAGAGAGAGAAATGGTCAGAACAGGGTATGTAGCCTTTAAGGAGGTTTGCTTCATTCAGAAGATTCTCAAGAGCATTTGAGGTTGTTGAGTGGTATGACTGGATCTGCTCTTGAGTGATTCTTTGGTGATAGCATGAAGGAATGGATAGGATCTGAGATAGCCTGGAAACAGAAGGACCAATTAGAGGTTGGCACAATGTTTCAGTAGGAATGGCAATTAAGATGAACAAACTGGACTGATTCTAAAGATACTAAAAAGTAGAATCATCAGGACTTAATGACTGATTGGATATGGGAGTTTGGAGAAGACTGTGTCAAGGCTAATATCAACTTTTTACCACTTCTCCCATCCCCTAAATTTGAGAAACTGAAAGGATGGTGGTGCCATTCATTGCTTGAGAAATACTAGAAAAGAAACTTATTTTGGAATTTTTGAAGAGCTTGAGTTTGAGGCACTTGAAGGATATTTAAGTGGAATTGTCATCTATGTGGAAATTAGCTGTAGGATCTGGAACGTCGAGTAGAGCTCTGGCATGGCACCGTTGGGCTTCCCAGTCAGTGATACGAGGTTGGAGCTGAATCCTTAGAGGGGGAGGTAATAACCCAGGTACAGAAAGAAGAAAAAGTGCCAGGAATTCTAAACCACTAATGATTTTGTCTTTCATCTTCTTACTTTATTTTATATTTCCTTCCTGATTTATATGTTTTTCATTTTTTATATGGATATTTAACTTAATATATTTAGGTTGCATGGAATAGAAAACCATTCAAGTTATCTCAAATATAAGAAGAGTTTTGTTAGAGTGAGAAAAAAATGGGATTCTTAGCTATTGAGACAGTCCTTTGGAGAAGAAGATATCATGGTACAGCTGGACCAGATAGAGACTGGACCTAGATTCTGGAGGTTGTATAGACCCAAGCATAGGAAATCTAGGATGGTCACTTGGGTATTGCCATTAATATGCCCAGGTACAGTCAAGGTCTCTGCAATTCTTTGGATGTCTTCTTGCTTCTCTCACTTCTGTTGATTGACTTCCTCACTCTATTTTGTATCTTCTCTTCTCCCTAGCAGCTCTGATTACTCCTAGTTTCTGCTACTCTGTAACTCAATTTTAATTTGTTTTTATTCGAAGCCCCTTTCAATGCAGAATCTCTGTTTTACTCACTGCTTCTAAATGCCCGAATATTTCTGTAATTTCAAATTGCAATTCCAGAAATCAAGAATCAGATCAATTAAGATTGTCCTCATTAGGGGCTTCTGGGTGGCTTAGTCAATTGGATGTCCAACTGTGCCTCAGGTCCATGATCTTGCAGTCCATGGGTTTGAGCCCCATGTTGGTCTCTGTGCTGACAGCTCAGAGCCTGGAGCCTGCTTTGGATTCTGTGTTTCCCTCTCTCTGCCCCTCCCCTGCTTGCGCTCTGTGTCTCTCTCAAAATGATAAATAAACATTAAATTAAAAAGGTAGTTCTCCATCCAGATGGCCAAAAGACACACGAAACGATGCTCAGTGTCCCTCATCATCAGGGAAATACAAATCAAAACCACACTGAGATACCACCTCACGCCGGTCAAAGTGGCTAAAATGAACAAATTAGGAGACTATAGATGGTGGCAAGGATGTGGAGAAACGGGCACCCTCCTACACTGTTGGTGGGAATGTAAACGGGTGCAGCCCCTCTGGAAAACAGTGTGGAGGTTCCTCAAAAAAATTAACAATAGAACTCTACTATGACCTGGCAATAACACTGCTAAGAATTTACCCACAAGGGATACAGGAGTGCTGATGCATAGGGGCACATGGACCCCAATGTTCATGGCAGCACTCTCAACAATAGCCAAAACAGGGAAAGAGCCTTAGTGTCCATCTACGGACGAATGAGTCAAGATGTGGTTTATCTATACAATGGAATACTACATGGCAATGAGAAAATGAAATCTGGCCATGTGTAGCAACATGGATGGAACTTGAGAGTGTTATGCTGAGTGAAATAAGTCAGGCAGAGAAGGACAGATACCATATGTTTGGACGTATAGGTGGATTAGGAGGAATTTAGGGGGAGAAGAAGGGGAAAAATAGTTGGGGAGAGGGAGGGAGGCAAACCATGAGAGACTCTTGAATGCCAAGAACAAACTGAGGGCTGATGGGAGTGGGGGAGTGGGGAAGGGGGGGTGATGGGCATGGAGGAGAGCACTTGTGGGGATGACCACGAGGTGTTATATGGAAACAACTTGACACTAAACTATTTAAGAAAAAAAAAAAAAAGGTAGTCCTCATTAAAACAGAGCTTTTGTCACTAGGATATCCAGGGAACCAGATCTTTCTATGCATTCATGGCCTATGATACACTGGCTCAGTTTCTAATAACGTAAAATATGTTACTGAATGCTCTTTCCTGTGTTCATGACTTCTTAGGGGATATAGGAGAGAGGAAAATGCAAGATCTGGTAAAGGGCATTATAAGACACTGAACTGGAAAAATACAAGGAAGTCATTAGAGAAATTAAAGAAGACATGAAAAATAGACAAACATCCTGTTTTCATAGATTGAAAGATTTAATAGTTAAGATGTCAGTACTACCCACAATGACCTACGATTCAGTGCAGTCCTTATTAAAATCCTAACAATGTTTTTTGCAGAAATAGAAAAATCTTATCATAAAGTCCATATGGAATCGCTGAATAATCAAAACAATTTTGAAAAAGAAAAAAGTTGGAGATCTCACATTTCCAGATTTCAAAACTTACTGCAAATCTACGGTAATCAAAACTCTGAAGTCCTAGCATACTGATAGGCATATGGACCAATGAAATAAAATAGCTAGCCCAGAAACAAACCCTTATATATATAATCAAATGATTTTTGACAAGGCTGACAGAACTCTTCAATGGGGAAAGGATAGTCTTCAACAAATGATGTCTGATCTAGAGACCCCACTTATGGGTACACAATCAAAAGAATTAAAAGCAGGGACTCAAACTGATGTTTGTACACCCATGTTCATAGCAGCATTATTTGCAATAGCCAAAATATGGAAGCAAACTAAGCGTACATCTTTGGATGAATGAATAACCAAATTGTGATAATGCATACAGTGGAATAATATTTACCTTTAAAAGGAAGGAAATTCTAACATATGTTATAACATGATAAACCTTGAAGGCCTTATGCTAAGTGAAACAAGTCAGTCACAAAAGGACAAATACAGTAATAATTTCACTTATATGAACTACTTAGAGTAGTCAAGTTCATAGAGATAGAAAGTAGAATGGTGATTGCTAGGAGCCAGAGGGAAGAGGTGATCTAGTGGTTATTATTTAAAGTGAATAGGGGCGCCTGGGTGGCTTAGTCGGTTAAGCATCTGACTTTCACTTAGGTCATGATCTTGCGGTTCGTGGGTTCGAGCCCCGCGTCGGGCTCTGTGCTGACTGCCAGCTCAGAGCCTGGAGCCTGTTTCAGTCTGTGACTCCCTCTCTCTCTCTGACCCTCCCCTGCTCACACTGTCTCTCTTTCTCTCCTAGAAATAAATAAAAACGTTAAAAAAAAAAAAAAGAAAACAACAAAATGTATTTTCTCACAATTCAGTAGGCCAGAAGTCCAAAATCAGTTGTCAGCATGGTTGGCTCCTTTAGGAAACTCTGAGAAAGAATCTATTTGATGCCTTTCTCCCAGCTTTTGGTGATTGCTGGCAATTTTTGGCATTCCATAGCTTATAGACATATAACTCCGGTATTTGCTTCCATCTTTATACCACCTTCTATATGTTTCTCTTCTGTGTGTCTGTGTCTCAAATCTCCTTCACCTTTCTCTTACAAGGACATCAATCACTGGATTTAGAACCCACCCTAAATCCAAGGTAATCTCATCTTGAGATCATTAATTTAATTATCTGCAGAGACCCTTATTCTATATAAGTTCACATTCTGGGGTTCTGAATCGACCTTGAATTTTTGGAGGCCACTATTCAGTTCACCACAATAGATTTATATGGGACAGAAAACCTTAAGTGGGTTTTCACTAGTTATTTTTCTCCCCACTCTCTCACCCTATTTATTCCCCAAAAGAAAAGAAGGCCAATTTGGTTGGTTTGAGTTCAGTAGGATTTATCTGGCTATGTTTGTAGGTGCTGGGGTAACTGGATATTAACAAAACATGTACCACACATGCTCTTTTTGTGTTTTTCTCTAGAAGGTACAGTTGATGGACTGAGTCAGGGTTCCATTGAGGGTTCTTTTGTATTTTGCCCTTTCAGTTTCCATACATAGTAGAGTTTTGGTCATTGCTTTGATTTCCTGCAGGCTAGAAGGTGAAAGATCCACAAATTCTTTTCTTTCCCCTAAGTTTATCTATCTATCTTGAGAGAGAGTACACACACAAGCATGACCAGGGGAGGGGCAGAGAGAGAGGGAGAGAGAGAGAATCCCAAGCAGGCTCCACACTGTTACTATGGAGCTCAGTGTAGGGCTTGCACTCATGAACCTCAAGATCATGGCCTGAGCAGAAACCAAGAGTTGGATGCTTCATCAACTGAGCCACCCAGGCATCCCTAAAATCCACAAATACTGATTTGAACTGAGGGGAAATAGATGGTCCTACTTAGGTAACAAGGTATATACTGCAAGCACGTTCTGAGATGCTTGCCCTGTCTCCATTAATAATCAAGAGATACATTTTTTATTCATTTTATTTTATTTTTTTACTGTTGTTCCTCATGTATGTCTCTCTTAAAAAAATCCACAGGGAGAAGTGGTGAATGACAGCAGGATATGGGCATTTTTTAGCAGGCCCCTAGCCATAATACCAACAAATAGACCGTCAAATTTCCAACTGTTATACTTCATACCCACTCCTCCTTCAATGGCAACATGGAGTAAATGCTGCCCTTCATGGGATCATTTTTTTCCTGAGGAGATATAGATAGGATAGACATGTGTGGTTGTGAGTTACAGAGTAGGTACAGCTGTGGACACACATCCTGAGGAGTCCATTTTGTTGGCATTATCGGAGAGAGCCAACCAACAAACTTGCCTAAAATATATCATCCAGAATATATTCAGCTTAAGTAACAAATGGGTGTAGTTAGATATCTGTTGTCAAATCCTACTTATCCTCTGAGAAATAGTAGCTATGGCCATTAAGAAAGGGATTACGACACTCTTTAGAAAGGAAAAAGAACTGATAAATCTTATGTTACCATTATGGTAACAGGATTTAAAAATTAATAGAAGAGCAAGACCTGAAAATATGAGATTTTGAAGACAAAGCATACAAGAGACAAAAGGAATATAGATTGGGGGATAAGACTGAAAGTGTGAGATTGTAAATGAAAGAAAAGGCCACAGGTGGATATTTTGCAGAATTTCAGTAAATATTTTGTTAGAAAAGTGTAATAGGGAGGACCAAACATAGTTAGATAAATGTCTCTCTCTGTTAATAATAAAAGCCATAGTTTCTTTGTGAATCTCCTTTAGAAGTAAATATTGAATGAATGGTTTTTGGTGGTAGATACTAACTTTTCTGAATATATAGATCCACAAAATACGTTGAGTGGTTTTCTGGCTCTGATTTCTATGTTTTGAGGGTAGCAAAGAGTATTGAAAGTTTGTACAAAAAAAAAGCAGAGGTAAGTGCTTAAGGGCTGGTTGTAGGAAAGAAAAAAAAAAGGGAAACTCCAGCTTCATAGAACTGTCTACATGTTCAAGTTTGTATTTTGGGATTTATTTTATAATATCACAGAATTCCAGTGGAACTTGATGTAAATTCAGCCCAAGGTTCCTGTATGTGTGTTTTATTTCCATAGTAAAGAGATGAAAAAAGTATTAATGATGACAATTAACAAGGTCCAAAAAATGAATCAGTGATATTCAGGAGAAGAGTGAATGAAATAAAATAGAAATGAGGGAAAATATTGTCCAAATATGAAGCACCTTAGTTTTGTTGTATCCAAAACACTCAATGGTCAAAATAGGAGAGATGATCTGTGAGCCTGAATTATTCGTTTTTATCCTTCATACAGGTCTGTTGGAAGACAATATTAGAGAATGCCCTCCAGTGAAATAAATATCAAATCTTTCTGTTACAATATCTCCCACAAAAGCTATTACTCTCTTTTATTCTATTGTTCTATTTGTTGTTTTCCTTTATCATTGGAGTGGAAAACCAGAAGCTCTCTTTGCAATTTATAACAATGATAATAATTTATAATTAACATCAGCTGCATACTAATTGGGATGCAGTATCAGGGCACATTTCTGACTCTTGATTCTTTATGAAACAGAGGAAGCACTGAACTCAGCCTAAAAATCAAGTGAATCTCAAGAGATCTGTTTCTATGAAGAGGTAACTGGAGAGAGTAATACTGTTCCAGGTACTACCACCCAAGGTTACCACCTAGGGCCTTCAACAGCCTTTTTGGACCTTGAGGGGAACTTGAGAAGGGCAATAGCCACCTTCCTCCAGCTGTCTTCCTTCATCTTTATCATGTCAGTGGAAAGGAAGATAATGTTTCTTTAGATATTAATTGTACTCTTTCACTGATTATTTTTAAATTATTTTTTTAAAAAACCTACATTATGCTCTTTGTAATGTTTTTTTTATAGGAAGCAAATGTTTAATTTCATATATTTCCCAAGTGTCTTTATTATGTTATATTATACTATGTTACTTTGACTTCTGAACTATATAAGCTGTATGTTTATATTTGCTCACTTTTTAAGTTTAAGTTGTTCATTTACATTGTTACCTTGAGGTAAATTGCATGACTACATTTCTTTTATATGAGTCTGTCTTTCAGTTATAAAGAAGGCTAAACCAGAAATGCCCGTTGTTGGACATATGCTATGTATAGAAGGAAGAAGTTAGTAACAGCAAGGAAATGAACTAAAAGGCTCAGTGATTGAAGAAGATACATAGTTGGTGAGGCTAGGAGTTTCCTTCTGAAGAAAGTCATTCTGTGAGGTAGCAGCAACTGAGTTAGCTTCTGTATCACTATTTTGTGCTGAAGGTCATAGATCTATAATGGAAAATGTAGATCACAGCTACTCAATGTCCATGAATGGTTTGTTACTGGCATGTGGCAAGATAAATAGAGATAAAAAGAATAAGCACTTAGAGCATTTTGCAGCAACATGACATTGTCATAACACTCAAGCTTGGCATTCAAGCTTGTATCAGTGACTACATCTCACTGAATGGGTATAAACTAGTTTGCAGGTTAGCAAACTCACATGTGTGGACTGTGTACCAGTCATGTGTGGTGACAGATTAGAAATATTAATAAAAAATACTAGTCCTTCCTCACAAATAGTTGAAAAGCACTGATGTTGATGACACTATCCTTGATTTGCATGTCTTTTCTATCTCTATTAACCAAAACCTCACAAACATACCTGAATCCACATGCAATTAAGTGGCTTGAAGAGCACCTCCCAAGGAACAAATCCACAAGTTTTGTTGACAAATCAATATGCAAATAGAGTACTTAAGTGTTCATTGAATTACAGAAGGAGAAATGAGGACATCTGACTAACTGCTAAAAAGAGCATGACAGTAATCTGGAAGAGAAGGATGAAGTTTATGCCTAACTATGAAATTTTATAAGTGGCATTTAGATAATATTTAACAGTACAAAATACTTTGAAATTAGCACAGAAAGTGCCATACATGATTAATTACAAAGTCTTGAAGCTAAAAGAGGCTGTGACAGGATTAACCTGGCTTTCCAGTGCTACTTTGTACAAGGCAATGTGGGGTAATTGATGCCAATTTTCAGGGTGAGGTAATTTTTTTCCCTTGTTTTTCGAGCTGCTTGGCATTTTCCTTTCTATCAAAAGGTACATTGTTGCAGATCCCATGAATTCACTGTAGAAATTATTTATAGTACCACTTGGTTTGGTGACCTGAAATCAAGAATCTTTCTCTGACCGGGGCGCCCGGGTGGCGTAGTTGGTTAAGCGTCCGACTTTCGCTCGGGTCATGATCTCGCGGTTCGTGGGTTCGAGCCCCGCGTCGGGCTCTGTGCTGACTGCCAGCTCAGAGCCTGGAGCCTGTTTCAGTCTGTGACTCCCTCTCTCTCTGACCCTCCCCTGCTCATGCTGTCTCTAAATAAAACATTAAAAAAAAAATAAAGTGAATAGAGTTTCAGTTTTCCAAGATGAAAATTGTTCTCGGGATGGATGATAGTGATGGGTGCACAACAGTGTCAGAATATTAGTGCTTCTGAATTGTACAGTTAAGAATGGTTAAGATGATACATTTTATATGTATTTTATCACAGGTTTTAAAAAGTTATAGGACAAAGCTCAATGTCTTTTAGGTGTGGAGGAGGAACATTAGACCTGTGGTTACGACACGGAGAACAGGGAAGAGCAGAAAATTAATTTTTCTTTGCCATTCTTCATATTTCACACCAAAGATCCATAGAGTAGTAAACTTTTCCATTATTAAGATGAGCCCTTTTCAATAAATAACAGACAGTAACATGATTAGCTAAAAGGCAGATCACGTATTCTGCCAAGGGCTGCTCCTCACAGGATTTTCAGCAGGATATGTTACCTCAGGAAGGGAGGATGTGTGTGCATGTCAGGCACTGTGATGGGTGTACTGTGGAGAGCAAGGCTTTTTGGATGAGGAAGGGGTAGAAGACTAAGACATGTATTTTATTATGTTTATTTATTTATATTAATTTCTTATTTAAATCTTTGTTTAATTTAAATTGAGTTAATTAACATACAGTGCAATATTGGTTTCATGAGTAGAATTCAGTGATTCATCACTTACATACAACACCCAGTGTTTATCACAGCAAGTGCCCTCCTTTGTATCTATCATCCATCTACCCCATCTCCCACCCACTTTCTTCCATCAACCCATAGTTTGTTTTCTATCATTAAGAGTCTCTTGTGATTTGTTTCCCTCTCTTCTCTTTCCCCTTCTCATAAAACATGTATTTTAAAACAAAATGTGTTTGATATGGATATATTAAAAATATATATACGTGAACATAGTAGTAAGAAAAGGTTAATAACCCACACTTCACTGTCCAGAGAGCCTTGGTTTTACATCCTTAACCCACCCCCCCTCCCGGAACCTCATTTCTCATCTTTAATAAAAAGACCTTAGCATAAGTGTCTAACTTAAAAAAAATGTAATACTATATTTTGATTATCTTTCTATGTGAGAAAAAAAAATCTTTAACATCAGTGTAATTGGTTTGTGGAATTCCACGTGATAGGGATGTACCACATTTTATATAATAAGTCTCCATCTTTGGACCTCTAACTTACCTAATCATTCACTTGGAGCATGATCTCTTTTGCATCTTAGATGCATCTTAGATCATGTCAGTGGCTTTTGGTCATATTTAACTTTGCCACTTCCTAACTCAGTTACCTTAGGTAAACCACTTAACTTCACTCAGCCTCATTTTCCTTGTTTTAATATCATCATCATCATCATCATCATCATCATCATCAAGCTAATACTTATTAAAAGCTTATACACTAAATATAGGGCCAAGCACTTCAACCTGCATTGTGTCATTTGAACTTCAAAGCAAATGAATTAGGTTCTTCGATGATTACCATATTTCAGGTGGGGAAGCTGAGCTTAAGTTCTCACCCAAGGTCATATACCTAGTAAGTAGTAGAGTGGGGAAAATACCTGCTACAGAGTTTCTGTGTGGACTGAATGGGAAGGTGTATGCAAATGTACTTTCAAAACTGATTCTCCGTGTAAACACTAAAATGAGTCCTGGAGTTCTCACTAGGAAACAAAATAGTGGCTGGAGATTCAGAACATTTGTTTTTCAGTGTGGAGGTTCCTCAGGAAAATAACAATAGAACTCCCCTATGACCCAGCAATAGCACTGTTAGGAATTTACCCAAGGGATACAGGAGTGCTGATGCATAGGGGCACATGTACCCCAATGTTCATAGCAGCACTCTCAACAATAGCCCAAACATGGAAAGAGCCTAAGTGTCCATCAACGGACGAATGAATCAAGAAGATGTGGTTTATCTATACAATGGAATACTACATGGCAGTGAGAAAGAATGAAATCTGGCCATTCGTAGCAACATGGATGGAACTCGAGGGCGTTATGCTGAGCGAAATAAGTCAGGCAGAGAAGGACAGATACCATATGTTTACACATATAGGAGGATTAGGAGGAACTTAACTGAGGACCATGGGGGAGAAGAAGGGAGGAAATGGTGGGGGAAAGGGAAAGAGGCAAACCATGAGAGACTCTTGAATGCTGAGAAACAAACTGAGGACTGATGGATGCAGTGGGGAGGGAGGAGATGGGCATGGAGGAGGGCACTTGTGGGGATGAGCACTGGTTGTTATATGGAAGCCAACTTGACAATAAACTGTTTGTAAGAAGAAAAAAAGAACATTTGTTTTTGTTTTCAGAATAAAAACTAAGTTTCTGAAACACATTTTATATCACTGCTTAAGCTTCGATATAGGCAATAGCTTCCTGTGGTTGATGGGATTAAACAGACATCTTACTGGGAATTCATAGTTCACCACTAAACAGGTCTGACAGTAACCTTTCTAACCCAACTCACCCCTGCTCATTCTTTATGTCCCAGCCAAAATGGATTCCCTATACTTTTCTGAACATACCAAACTTTCCTTCATTATCTTGGTGTGTGTTTTTCTCTGTTTGGACTCTTCTTTTCCAGTCTCTATTGATATATTTTCAAATTTTCTCAAGTGCCATAGCTACTATGAAAGTATTTCTAGTACTTACAAATGAATGCAAACTTCCACTTTTGTTATTATAAGTTGATATTTACCTCACTGTGCCTTTTATTGTGAATACTTGTGTCTTGATATATAGGCTTCTAAGGTGTGGTGTCTATGCAACCCCTTTTTGTATCTCTTTTAGAGCCTGAGATTTAAAAATTGGAAGAATGTCTGTCACTCTGAAGGTATATTTGTATATGTGTGTGTGTTGGGGAGTGCTGGGGAAGTGGATGGTTCATTTAGGTAATTTCTTTCAACCAGTACTTTAATTATTAAATGATCATCCATATTATGAATTTTGACTTAAGAATATTATTTTTCTTCTAAAAAATCAAAAGCAGAAAATACTGTCACTTTGATGTAATTAAAATTTAGCCTAGTTCAGCCCATCCAGTCCAACCCAGTCCAGCCAGGCCATCTGACTTGACTTTTCACTAATTGTCTTACAATTTGTAACAATAGGAGCTCTGTGAGAGAGAATACTTTTCCAAGTTTGCCTGTATCCTACAGTAATGAGTGGACAGAGGATGGGGTCATTACGTTAGTACCACTTACAGCAGCAAGTTTCCTAATTAGTCACAGAGAATGAATATGCCCCATTTCTCTTTGGCCTGTGGTTTTGCTCGGGGAAACACACACACACACACACACACACACACACACACACGCAGACACACACATACACATTCAGACCTTTTTATCTTTTATCTGTTTGTCTCAAAAAACCCTTCTTTAGGGAGAATATATTTCTGAATTTAATAATGTGACATTTTTTAAGGCTAGAGTAGATAATTGTAAAAGAGTTCTGTAGCTCTTAGTGGGGAAAGATAGAGAAAGATAAAGGAAGAAAAAAATTTCCCAAAGTGCCCAGAATCAATGTAGGAAATAACAACATTAAGTAAAATTTTTAGTCTTGGCTATCTAATTACCATGTAGGTTTTTAAAAATATATTTGATATACACATATGGTAAAAATTTTTTGTTGTTTATCTGAAATAAAAAATTAACTGGAAATTTTGTATTTTATCTGGCCACCTTAAGCCTGAGTGTTCTTGCAACAAGGCAGTGTGATCTGAGAGAGGGAGAGAGGACGCCCAAGCCAGAAGCCACAATTTCTTTTTATAGCCTGACATGCCATCACTTCTGCTATGTTCCCTTGATCAGATGTGAGTTACTAAGTCCAGTTCACATACAAGAAGAGGGAAATAAATTTTTTCTCATGAGGGGAAGTATGAATAAAATGGTGGACATGCATTTAAGAATACAGCCATGGGAGAGCACACACAGAAATATAAGTACTGTGCTCTATTGCACTGGACATAGTGCGTGGCCCAATGGTCTGCACATGTCCTAAATTCTACTATATCAGACTATTTCCCTGGGAAAAACATTAAAAAAGAGAAGTTGTCTTTCCATGGGTTGGTTAACTTGGATTGTAGAAATATGAGCTGTTGGCCATTTTTTCCCCCAACTATCGGGAGGAAGTACATCTATAGTTGAAAGAGGACATGGCTAACACACAAAGGCAAACATACTGTCAAAGTGGAAAAAGAGCAAGACCTCAGTCAATATCATTTGATTTCCTGGATGTCCCTGAACTTTGGAGTTTTATGTGTTGATACCAAGTCTTTTTTGGTCAAAGTCAGTTTGAGTCAGGTTTCTGTCAAGGAAGTTGACTAGTATAGATACAGTCTCTGCCAAAGAAGTTTATGGATCCATTGAGAACAGACATACTATTGTGGTTTGATAGGCTCTCTATAACAAGTGCTATAAGATGTATATAAATAAAGTATTACAGCAGTGCAGAAGGTAGACACACCAGTATGAACTATAGGAGACAAGGAAGACTTCATAGAGCAGTATTGTTTGATTTGGCCCTTAGAAGTTCAGTAGATTTGCAAGAGAAAAACATGACCTGGGGAGTTTCAAGTAGAAGAAATAGAAAAGCCATGAAGAAGTGAAAATTATTCCTTTATGTTTGAGTAATGGCAAATTGTTTCATGGTGACTATAGCATAGGGTGAGTAGAGTCACAGGAGAAAAAAAGTAGCAAGAATTGAAAAGTATGGGACGGATTAATACATCATACGCTAAGCTTTTAGATATTACCTCTTAAGTGGTGGAGATATTTCAAAGGTATTAAGGAGGAGTATAAAATGATTAGAAATATATTTGAGAAGGCTAACTCTGGTGGCTATGAGGATAGTTTGAGGGGTAAGGAATGGAATCTTTGATATCTGACAGATGGAATAGTGTGAGTAGGGGATGAGCGTGGCATAGATAAATGCAGTGATGGTAGGTATGGAGAAAAGTGGGCAGTGGGAAGTAGGAGAAGAAAGACTTGGTGACTGAGAATATGTGGGTGAGAGGAAAAAGACATATTTGAGGTGAGGCTAATATATTTACTTTGGTTGTGCTGAATTTGAGGTGCTTGGTCAATATCCTGACACCAAAGAAGTATTACATATGGAGAGAGTCTGTGGGACACATTTGGGGAGTACCTAATGGCAAATAGAGCCGCTTCTAGTTCATTACATGGTCCAGATTTCTGTTTTCTGCTTTCTAGAATTCTATAATTCAAATTAGAATTGATGTTTCAGGGGCTTTACATTGAAAAACAAACAGTGATATTTGAAATATCCATTTTTAAAAATACTACATTACTACCTTACACTTTTATTATAGTATTTTGTGGATTTACAGAGTATTTTCATATGTGCTTTTTATTAGGTTGTACCACAATCTGATGAACTTGTTATTATTTTTCCTTTTATAACTGAAGAAATTAGGTCTCCATGACTATAAATACCTTTATCTCCGGTACCTGTGTCTCATTTGGCAAGAGTTTTGACTGAAAACCAATGCTTTGGTTTTTTTTACTATATATAATAACAATATTCACAAAATGTGAAAAAATCCAATTTTTTATTGAAAATCACTATTTGCTATGCACTGTTCTAGGCGCTGGGTTCACAGAGATACATCAAACAGATTATTCTTCATTGCTTTCAGACAACTACAAATCTGTCTCTAGCTAGGTAGTCTCTTCTGAATCTTAAGCTGCCTACTTAAAGTCTCACCTTGGATATCTCAAATTCAATGTATAAAAAAATCAAATATCATCTGCTAAACCCAATTTTATTTTCCCTATATATTCCTTACCCTGATAACTGGAACGATTTTCATCTACTCAGCCATCAAGTCCAGAAAATGGTAATTATTCTAGAGTAATTATGCTTCCTCTCACTTCCCTCCATTTCTTCTGGTATTTTAGATTCTGCCTTCTTGATACCTCTTGAATATGACCATATCTGTTCCTCTGCCAGTTTAGTTATTTAATTATCATATAGATCATTATAGTAGTTCTCTAATATCTTTTTCTTTTCTCTTATGTCTCACCTTTTCCGTCACTCAAACCAACCTGAACATTGTTAAAATGCAAGCCTGAACGTGACTCTCCCATTCTGAAATGATCCAAAAACATTGCATCATTTTCTTTTTATTTACTTATTTTGAGAGAGAAAGAGAAAGAGAGAGAGAGAGCAGAGGAGGGGCAGAGAAAGAATCCCAAACTGGCTCTGTACTGTCAGCACAGAACCCAGTGCAGGGCTTCATTTCACAAACTGAGATCATGACCTGAGCCAAGATCAAGAGTCAGAAGGTCAGTCGACTGAGCCACTCAGGTGCCTTTCATCACCTGTTTCTTTTTTAAATTACTGTGTACTGTACTACCAAATCCCAGCTCAATATCATTTCCCTTGAAAGGAGTACGGGGGCTTCCAGTCTGATTTACATACCCTTTGCTATCCTGGCAAGGACCAGAATAATTGCCTTACCCATTGCCTACCTGAATAGATTGTGAGATTCTTGAAGTCAGGGATTCTGTCTTATTCCAACTTTGTACTGAATGAATTCTTAAGGTTTAGTCACCAATAACTTTGTACTTGATACTTATCAACTAAAATATCTTAAATAGAATTATAAGATTTCATGATTCAAAAATAATTTTAATAAATGCATTAATGTACACATGTCTCTTTGTCTTTTAAATGTAGTACTTTGTTGTAAGTAATTTACAGTTACTTCTAAAGTGTTAATCTGTGCCTGGTTTGGTGGTTCCCTGGTCGCCCAATCCATTTTGTAGACATTTTTTTCCTTTTGTTACTGATCATGTCTTCTTGCTGTCTGTTGGCACAAATGCTGAACATTGTTGAAACAGGAACCAATGCTATAAAAATACAGGATAAATGACCACATTCATAAATCACCTTATTTGCCTCCTATGCTGTTGTAAAATTAGTACCAGCTGGGGAACTAAAGGGTTGCAAAGTGAATCTTAAATTCTTTGAGCAAAAGATAATAGAGTAAAGGATATTTTATTTTATACTTTGACAGCAGAAAGTTTTTGTTGTCATTGAGAATTATAGTCATAATTGATAGTTCTAATATTCTTTATTATAAATTTTTAAACAGTTTTTAACCTGTACCAAATTAGAAATAAATCTGTATAACCTTATTAGATTCTTAGGATTATCAGTAGGGTTTCAAGAAGTTTATTTCTGAGTTATGACTTTTTTTGGTGAGGTGAACAAATAAAATCTCTACTCATAGTCATCTTTACCAGAGTTTCAGTGAATGGCATGCAAATTATATATTTATAAACCATGAGTGGGAGAGCCAAGGAAATGAAAATGGGAGGACAACTGGGAAAATATAAACTAAAAATGGAGAACTTTTGATATGCCAGAATACAGGATTTTGCCAGATAAATGTACCTACTGAATCTTTATGTAAAATAAACAAGAACATTTTAAGTCCATTTTTTCTGTATATGTCAATAAACAACTCAGGTATCACTGGCAAAATGCAAATAGATATCTTTTCCCATTAAAGAATGGAAAATGATGGGCACCTGGGTAGCTCAACTGGTTGAGCATCCAACTCTTGATTTTGGCTCAGGTCATGATCCAAGGGTTGTAGGATCGAGCCCCGTGTTGGGCTCTTTGCTGAGCATGGAGCCTGTGGTTCTTAACAACCTTTGCCCTGATTTTCTATTTACCTGGAAATTAAATTCAAGTAATATTTTAAATACTGACTGTATCTTAAAACAATATGCAGAATGTTATTAGTCATTTATAAGAAGTATTATACCCTTTAAGAGAAAAAATTAATGACAAATTAAAATTTAGGAAAGTAAATACTCATTGTTCTATCATTGATAATATAGTAATACTTTAGCATACAAAAGATGAAAAGTCAGATCATGTTTTATTAAAAATTTTGAGGAGTCTTTACGTTTAAATAATTTGGAGATAGCAAACTGTTAATATGCTCTTCTTAAACTTCTCTCACTTATGACTATGACAGACATCATGAATTGATCGTAGCACTCTTTTCACTGGGCCAGTACTCAACCTCACATTTTCCTCCCAGGATTCAAAGCATCACTACCAACCAGCTGGATTTTGTACTTGAGATGAAGCTTCTTTGCCATCCTGCGATAGGTAGTCCTTTTTGGCAAAGGAAACTGAAGATGAGTTGGCCCAAATCATATCACAACTCTGTAATTTCCAGTTTATATTATATCCTTTTACTGTATTTACTTCTTAAGGGCGTTGGTATAGGACTCTACATTAGCATTCATTCAATAAATACTTTTGAATGACAGGCTCAATACTAAGCATAAGTCATTTTTATTAGAAACTAAATGAAGTGTAATTGTGAATGTAGAAATAATTAAATGCATCATATACTTCTAGCTGAATACAAATTCTGAGAGCTGCTTCTTACAGGAAAAAAGAATACTTTAGTGATGGAGAGAGTGCTTATCTTTCATTTGTAGAGAAAATGAAGCTATGCCAATCTAGGAAGATTTTCTGTGAAAGCAAGAATGTACAAAATGAGAAAGCCAAGGGAATAAAACTTTAGTTCATTTATTCAGCTGTGTGCCTATTAAAAAAGTAGGTAGTAGCTTTTGTCAAATACAAATATAACAAATGGAAGAAAAGTACTTGGGAAAAAAGCTATTACCTTACAATGTAGATCAGTATTTGTTGAATGGAGGAAGTATTGATGAGGGGGATGCAAAGCAAGTGAGTGGTCATGATGGGATGGGGTTAATTAGGGAAATTTATGCTGTGAAGTAGCATTTTAGCCCAAAAGTGATTGTTTCCTCGGGCCAGCTACTTATTATGCATGTTCATTGAGGCTAACATTGATGCATTCTCATGTCTTGAGAAGCCAGCCATTCTCTAATTTTGCCTCTCTAATTGCCTTGGCTAGAACCTTTAGTACAATAATGAATTAAAGTGTCCTTGTCTTGTTCCTGATATTAGGGGGAAAGCGTCCAGACTTTCACAATTAGGTATGATGTTAGCTGTGGGTTTTAATAGATGCCTTTTATCTGGTTGAAGAAGTTCTTTCTCTTCTATTTCTTCTTTTTGTTGAATGTTTTTATCATGAAAAGATGTTGAATTTTTTCAAATAGTTTTACTGTATCTCATTTTTTATTCTACTGATATACATTAGTTGATTTTCAGAGGTTAAAGTAACCTTTCATCCTTGGGATAAGTCTTTATAAAGATATAATTCTTTTTATAGATTGTTGGATCTTGCTAGTATTTTGCTAAGGATTTTTGCATCTATATTCAGCATTTTATTTTCTTGAGATGCCTTTGGTTTTGGTATCAGGGCAATACTGGCCTCCTAAAATGAGTTGAGATGTGTTTCCTCCTCTTCTGTTTTTCTGGAATTGTTTGTTAATTCTTTTTTAAATATTTGATAGAATCCACTTCCAGTTGCCTTTTATCACAGTCTCCATTGTTCCCAAGAGATTCCTAAGGCTTGAACTTCTCCGTGTTCTATTGAAAATGAAGTCAGTTCCTATGGGAAGAGATTAGAAGACATATGTTTTGTAGTTTGTTTCTTCCCCCAGGCAAAATTTCTGAACTAGGCACCTAGAGCTGGGAGTATGGACCATGGCAAGCTTCTCTCTGAGCGATACCCCACTTTATCAGCCAAATAGTTGGTTGAGGGGTGGGGCAGCAGCCCGAGTTCCTCTGAATTTGTCTCTCCTGGCATAGAACTGTTGCCTTCTGAGCCAAGAAAGAGTGGTCAGAATTCTCAGAATGTTGTGGTCAAGATATAGCCTCCATTCCACAAGTTGGGGATGGACAAAATGACCTTTCAGACACATTTACCAGTGATTTAGTTTCAGCAACAGGTGCCTGGTGGCAGGATGAGATATGCTGAATTCCTGTTCTTCCTGAGAGAAAAGCACTCCAACTGGGAGCTGAGGGGAGGAACTCCTAAAACATTTCAAACATGCAGAAAAATAGAGGGGGATTTCACATATATTAACAGTTTGCCATATTGCCTCAATTATTTTTCATAAATAAAATGTCACACATAAAGTTGAAGTTTTCTTTGCATTTATAGGGGGTATATTTAAAATATATGTGAAACCAAGAGGGAGAGGAACGTAATATCAAAGTTGTTCTAGTATCTGAGATTTCTTTAGCATCACCATAAATGAGTCCAGTTTTTTAATCAAACAATAACAAACCAATTAGAACCATTCCTGGATGTTCTAGTTAATGTGTTGGGTCTAGGATCTACATTATGTTCAGCTCTATCAATAAGTTCAACCCTATTTATTTTTTAAAAACTTTAAAAAATGTTTTATTTATTTTTGAGAGAGAGATAGTGACAGCATGAACAGGGGAGGGTCAGAGAGAGAGGGAGACACAGAATCTGAAGACAGGCTCCAGGTTCTGAGCTAGCTGTCAGCACAGAGTCCAATACGGGGCTCAAACCCACGAACAATGAGATCATGACCTGAGTTGAAGTCGGACACTTAACTGACTGAGCCACCCAGGTGCCCCAGTTCAGCCCTATTTAAAATCATGTTTCTCCTACCTTGGCTTATCCATCCAGAGTTAGGACTCTGTCTGCTGAGAGACATAAACTACCATCCACCAAGGCTTTTAGTACTTCCTTGGTAAGAGGTGCTTCTTCATCTTTGAAAAACACCCAAATGGTGGTTCTTTGTAGGCCAGGTATACTTAGAGGAAATGCTGCAGTTGAAATGGCCTCTTCTATTTCAAAGGTATACAGAATCTTTGGTAGCAGAGGTCAAGCATGTAAGAGCACTTAAATTGCTGGTGTAGTTGTCAAAACAATATCAGAGGGGAGTGGTAACTGGAATGTTCTGACCTACAGCTATCTGTGTGGCTAACTGATCCTAAAGATCAAAGAAGTAGACCCCCTACTTAGTTCTATTAAATATTTATGATGGGATAATCTCTCAGTCTTCCTGGGGAAACAAGGATAGAAATTCTTGACTTCTCAGCCAATTATCAGAGGTAAGTCAAATTATACTCATAGGGCTTCTGAATAAATTGTTGGTACTATACCTTGAAGAAGGATCTTATAGTAATAACAAGTTTCTTCCCAGCCTTCCCCAAAGAGATCCATGTCTGTTTACTAGAAAAAATTCTTCTGGGTGGGAAAAACATCTAGACCTTTCAGGGGTTAGGGTTATTGTTCAGTACAATAACCCCTGAAAGGTCTAGATGTTTTTTTCTCCAGGAAAGCAAAATTTTATGGACCAGTGGTCGGTCAGATTGTGTCTTGTGGATCAGGTAACGTGCAATCTCCTCAAGATGGGCCTGGCTTATTTATACTATATCTGGATCTTGGAGGATATTGTAATCTTAATCAAGTGAACTTCAAATGGTAGTTGCTGTCCTAGAGGTAATCTTTTTTTTTTCTTTTAAAGAAACCAGCACTTGGTTCTTAACACTTGGTACAAAGTTATTGATCTCCCAAATGGCACTCTACATCCCAAACAGAGAAAACTAAATGTTTTTGTTTTTTCTCTCTTGGAAGAAAGGCAGTATATCTCTATTTACTTGTCTGAGGGATTACATTAATGCTATTGCCCTGTGCCAAAATTTAGTTCTTGGGAATCTTGATGATCTCACTCTTCCCACAGGACTTCACACAGGCTCACTGCATTGATGCTATCATATTTATAGTATCTTAAAAGCAGGAAGTAGCAAGTTCTCTAACTGTTTTGTTAAGTCATACTTCGGCTAGAGCTTAGAGATAATTCCTAATAAACTGGTGGTGCTGCCACATCAGTGAAATGTCTGCAGTTTTTTTGGTCTGGGCAGCCTGAATAGGGGCCAGAGCTGGAAGAGGTACTCTACCTTATCCAGGCTATATTCCAAACATCTTTGCTCTTATGAGCTAGAAAATTCAATGGTGCTAAAAATGTCCATGGAAGACTAGGATACTGATTATAGTCAGTTGCCAGCCCTAACACACAGTATTAGGAAACCTGTGGATGCAACTGTTTTCCATTTGGAAAAGCTGCTCTTGGCTTGCTATTGGCCTATTCAGATAAGATCCCAAATTTGGGATATCAACTGATTATATAGCTGATCCAGCTCATCATGGATTAAGTGTTACCTAATCCACAATGTCACAAAAACAAGGCTAACTGAACATAATTATGAGGTGAATATATTACATACAATACTGGAGTAGAGAAGGTTGTGAATAGATGAATTGCAGGAGCAGGTGGCTTAATTTCCAGCACCACTGCACTGCCAGTTCTCTACAACCCAAAGTATATTCTTATGGGGAGAGTAATTGAGTGAGGTATAAAAATAAAACCTGGTTTGCAGATGGTTCTGTATGGTATGTTGGTATTAGTGAGAAGTAAATGTCTATGTCTCACCTATGGCTAATGAAAAAAAAAAAAAGAAGCATAGAAAGGAAATATCCCCAGCAGGCAAAACTTAGGTACATTTCATTGTTTAATTAGCTTGGAAAGAGAGATGGCCAGAGGTAAGGATCTGTATTGATTTATGGGCAATGATTAATGACTTGTTAAGATGGTCAGTATTAGAAGATGCAATATTAGAAAATTGTTAATGAAGAAGTTTGGAGAAGAGGTATACATTTGGAGTTTGTACAATGGATTTAGAGTGTGAAAATATCTGTGACCCTGTGATTACTCATCCATATTACCCACAAAGGAGGATATGGTGAACTGCCCTTTGAATCTGGGTTATCTATTTTCCATTTTAGTGCTTGGTTAATATGCTATTGAACAAAGGACTATCGTGGTGAGGATGGAGGTTATATTAATACAATAATATGACTGTTCCTAACAAAGGTATATCAGGTTGATGATTGTCCAAAACATTCAACCCTGAGCTTCCAATGTGCTATTACATGCTAGGATATGTAGAGCATATCCCATATATATATATAGATTCTTTACATAATTGAGGAGAAAGTTTGTCCTTGCTGTTACAGACAATATATTTTGAACCTGAATTTATTTCCACTGCCTACTGTCTTCAGCTTGTATTAATAAGGGTAGACATACTAAATCAGGACATAAAAAAAGACCTTTTTTTATGAAGGAACTCATTTTGCAATAAATAAATAAACCAACAGGCTAATGCTCATGACAGTCATAAATTTTACCATATGTTCATTCCATCAGACATTTAGCCAGTTATGGAAACAGTTGAGAAGTTGGAGACTCAGAATTAGCAACCAATATACATGGCTGTTTCTTTTACAAATAAAATATATGGATTTAGGAATTAATGGTTAGAAATGGGAGTGATCCATCACACTGTTATATAAAATGATCTATTCACAGTTTTTAATATAACCTCCCTGCAACTCAGCCCTGCAGGTTTAAGGTTTTAGAGCCAAGAAAATAACACTTCCAACATCATGTTAATGATTGCATTGAATTACAAGCTGACTCCATGACCATTTTGAGTTTGGATTCCGTTGGAGAAATAGGCAAAACAGAAATTTTTACTATTGGCTGGCGTAACTGATTATAGGTATTACAGGAAACTAGTTTCTGATACACAATGGGGAAAAGGATGAGAAATGACAAGTCCAGGAGATCTCTGGATGCTTCTTAGTACTATTATGAGCAGTGGTAAATATTGCTATGGTCAATAAAAGGTTCAGAAGCCTTCAATATGAAGGTATGATTCATTCCATCATATCTAGCAAAGGTGCTACTGTGGGTAAAAGAAAAATAGAATAGATGATGGAGGGAATAAGTTGCAAATACCAACCGTAGCCTCACAACTAATTGTAGAAATAATAAAGTGGACATTATATATTTTTTCTTGAATGATTACACACATACCACACACACATTTAATTTTTGCTTCCTTTCCCACATCATAACTAGTTATTACTGTTACAATTGAATCATATATTTAAGAATATAAAAATGCATAATCATAGACCTAGTGGAAGAAAGTATTACCAGAGATACAAGTTCAGTGAGACTCTGGAGAGATGTGATTAGTCTTTTTGTTTGTATGAAAAATAATTTCAGTGTTAGATGAGAATATTGTTACTGTTTTGAAGTTCAGTATTAAAGAAGGGTGTATTCTGGGCATCATAGAAGCATGCAATATAGTGAGTATTTGTCATTTTACTGTTTGACTTCTAGTATTTTTGAACACTTTATAAAAGTACGTTTTTGTTATGTAACAAGTCATGCCAACACTTAATGGCTTAAAACAACAACTGTTTATTTGCTTACAACTCTGTAGATTAGAAATTTGGATTAGGCTCAGCTGGGATGGTTCATCTCTGCTCCACACTGTCAGTAGGAGCCATTTATGCATTTGTGGTCGGTTGGATGGCCTTTTCACTGCCCGAAACTTGGCTGGCTGTTTGCAGGAGCAATGTAACCAACTCACCTCTATTTTACTTACTGTCCAGCAGGCTGCCCTGAGGTTATTACCATGGTGATGGCTGCAGGGCTTGCAAAAGCAGTAACAGAAGGAATGTGTTATTCACGAGCACATTTCAAGCCTCTGGTTGCACTCTACTTGCTAATATTTCATAGGCTAAAGCAATCACCTGGGGAATCCTAGATTTAAGGGATAGAGAAATATATTCCACTCCTTAATTGTAGGAGATATAAAGTCATATTATAAAATATTGGGAAGAAACTGCAGCCATTTTTGCTATCATAAATACTCTTCTATTCCTACTCTCAATCCATAAATCAAAGGCTTTCTAGCCTTCCCTGAGTTGTGAGCTAGGACCTAGCCACTGCCAATCAGGTGCACCATGAGCTGACTTTCCATTAGGCTTTGAAGATAATGACTCAAAGAATCAAGCACCATGTTAAACCCACTTTGAAAGGTGGAGGCAGGGGCGCCTGGGTGACTTAGTCGGTTAAGCGTCCGACTTTCACTTAGGTCATGATCTCGCAGTTCGTGGGTTCAGCCCGCGTCGGGCTCTGTGCTGACTGCCAGCTCAGAGCCTGGAGCCTGTTTCAGTCTGTGACTCCCTCTCTCTCTGGCCTTCCCCTGCTCACACTGTCTCTCTCTCTCCTAGAAATAAATAAAACATTAAAAAATTAAAAAAAAAAAAGAAAGAAAGAAAGAAAGAAAGGTGGAGGCATTCTCATCCAGTTTTTAGAGACAAGTTCTAAGGTTCTAGTGGTGTCATCCAGGGTCCAACTCTCATGGTGGTGATTTTGACCTTTGCTGTCTGCTCAGTGACTGTAGGAATGTTGTCTTCACTGGCTCTTTTTTAATTTTAATTTTAATTTTTTTCTTGCCTGCAGAGTATTCAAACTTGATTCTAGGGTCTTTCTAGAGATTTTGTGAACTGCCTATAAAACTTTAATGAATTTATTTTCTAAATATATAAATTTAGATAAAATTTATTTCTACTGTTTCCCGTAAAAAGTCTTAACTTCTACCATATCCCTCCACATCCCATTTCTTTTCTTTTTTTTTCAGAAATAATAACTATCTTGAAGGGAGTATGTTTTTACAGTTTTATTTATAAAGTATGCATAAATAAAAATATGTATGAATACGTTAGCATATGGTAAAACCTTAACTTATTAGTAAAATAACTGTGTATAACATTCAGTAACTTGCTCTTTGATCCAACATCTTGATTTAAAGAATTATTCTTTTTCAAACATATTCTGGGTGTGGTATCTCATTAAAGTTTTCATTTGTATTTCTCTGATGAGTAGGGAGGTTGACCACCTTTGCTTATGTTTATCAACCATTTGTTTTTATTTTTGTCAAGTGGATAGGTAATGTAGTTTTTGCAAATTATTTTATTGACTTAAGTTTGGACTAACATATCTAAATTCTTATCTTCTCCCATACTTTGGTCCCATGATTCCTCATGATTTTGCTGTTTCTCTTAGGAAGAGCTTTTAGAAGATAGTTTTTATATTTCAATCAGCTTTTTAGTTTTCCTCAGAGAAGGATTAATTTGGAATGGCGGATTGGTCTGTTCTTATTGGAAGTGGAAGTCCCTTTATATATTTATTAAAATTCTTATTTCTCTGATTTTAGAAATGCCAATTACCAGTCTGTTCTCTGTGTTTATGAGTTTATTTATTTATTTAGATTCCACATATAAGTGAGATCAGATGGTGTCTCTCTTTCTCTGACTTATGTCACTTAGCGTAATGCCCTATAGGTACATCCATGTTGTTGCAAATGGCAAGATTCCATTCTTTTTTATGGCTAAGTAATATTCCCTTCTACCACAGTTTCTTTATCCATTCTTCCATTAGTGGACTCTTAGGTCTCCCATGTCTTGGCTACTGTAAATCATGTTGCAGTGAACATGGAGAAGAATGTATCTTTTCATGTTAATGTTTTCCTTTTCTTTGGATAAATACCCAGAAGTGGAATTGTTGGATGATATGGTAGTTCGACTTTTAGTTTTAACTTTTTGAGGAACCTCCATAGTGTTTTCCACAGTGGCTGCACAAGTTTACATTACTACCAACACTGTACAAGAATTCCCTTTTCTCTATATCCTTGCCAACACTTATTTCTTGTCTTTTTGAAAATAGACATTCTAACAGGTGTGAGGTGATTATCATTATGGTTTTGACTTTCATTACCTTGATAATCAGTGATGTTGAGCAACTTTTTATGTACCAGCTATATGTCTCCTTGAAATAATATCTTTTCAATGATCCTATGCCCATTTTTAATTATAAAGATATAGATATTTGGTACTGGATTGTATGAGTTCTTTATAGACTTTGGATTATTCCCTTATCAGATATATGATTTACAAATATTTTTTCTCATTCAGTAGGTTGCCTTTTCATTTTGCTGGTTCACTTCACTCTGCAGTAGCTGTATAGTTGTATGTAGTCTTTTTTTTTTTTAAGATTTTTATTTTTATTTATTTATTTATTTTTACAAATAGTTTATTGTCAACTTGGTTTCCATATAACACCCAGTGCTCATCCCCACAAGTGCCCTTCTCCATGCCCATGTCCAACCACCCTCACCACACCCATCAGTCCTCAGTTTGTTCTCATCATTCAAGTGTCTCTCATGGTTTGCCTCTCTCCCCCTCACCCACCATTTCCCCCCTTCTTCTCCCCCATGGTCCTCCGTTAAGTTCCTCCTGATCCTTCTAACGTGCAAACATATGATATTTGTCCTTCTCTGCCTGACTTATTTCGCTCAGCAAAACAACCCTCAAGGACCATCCAAGTTGCTACACATGGCCAGATTTCATTCTTTCTCCTTGCCATGTAGTATTCCATCATATAGATTAACCACATCTTCTTGGTCCATTCGGCTGTTGATGGACACTAAGGCTCTTTCCATGTTTTGGCTATTGTTGAGAGTTCTGCTGTGAACATTGGGGTACATATGCTCCTATGCATCAGCATTCCTATATCCCTTGGGTAAATTCCTAGCAGTGCTATTGCTGGGTCATAGGGGAGTTCTATTGTTATTTTTTTGAGGAACCTCCACACTGTTTTCCAGAGGGGCTTTACCAGTTTTCTTTCCCACCAACAGTGTATGAGGGTGCCTGTTTCTCCACATCCTTGCCAGCATCTAGAATTCTCTGAGTTGCCCATTTTAGCCACTCTGACTGGCATGAGGTGGTATCTCAGTGTGGTTTTGATTTGTATTTCCCTGATGAGGAGGGATGCTGAGCATCGTTTCATGTGTCTGTTGGCCATCTGGATGTCCTCTTTGGAGAAGTGTCTGTTCATATATTCTGCCCATTTCTTTACTGGGTTGTTTGTATTTCAGGTGTGGAGTTCGGTGATTTCCTTATAGATTCTGGATATTAACCCTTTATCTGATATGTCATTTGCAACTATTTTTTCCCATTCCATTGGTTGCCTATTAGTTTTGTGGTTTCCTTTGCCGTGCAGAAGTTTTTAATCTTGATGAGGTCCCAATAGTTTATTTTTGCTCTTGATTCCCTTGCTTTTGGGGATGTGTCAAGTAAGAAGTTGCTGCGGTGGAGGTCAAGGAGGTTGTTTCCTGCTTTCTCTTCTAGGGTTTTGTTGGTTTCCTGTCTCACATTCAGGTCCTTTATCCATTTTGAGTTTATTTTTGTGTATGGTGTGAGAAAATGATCTGCATGTTGCTGTCCAGTTCTCCCAACACCATCTGTTAAAGAGGCTGTCTTTTTTCCATTGGATATTCTTTCCTGCTTTGTCAAAGATTAGTTGGCTGTATACTTTTGGGTCCACTTCGGAGTTCTCAATTATGTTCCATTGGTCTATGTGTCTGTTTTTATGCCAATACCATGCTGTCTTGATGATGACAGCTTTGTAGTAGAGGCTAAAGTTTGGGATGGTGATGCCTCCCGTTTTGGTTTTATTCTTCAGTATCACTTTGGCTATTCGGGGTCTTTTGTGGTTCCATACAAATTTTAGGATAGTTTGTTCTAGTTTTGAGAAGAATGCTGGTGCAATTTTGATTGGGTTTGCATTGAATGTGTAGATTGCTTTGGGTAGTAATGACATTTTAACTATATTTATTCTTCCTATCCATGAGCATGGAATGTTTTTCCATTTCTTTGTGTCTTCTTCAATTTCCTTCATAAGATTTCTATAGTTTTCATCATACAGGTCTCCTATATCTTTGGTTAGGTTTATTCCTAGGTATTTTATGGTTTTTTGTGCAATTGTAAATGGGATCAGTTTCTTTATTTCTCTTTCTGTTGCTTCATTATTGGTGTATAAAAACGCAACCGATTTCTGTACGTTGATTTTGTACCCTGCAACATGGCTGAATTCTTGGATCAGTTCTAGTAGGCTTCTGGTGGAGTCTGTCGAGTTTTCTATGTAGAGTATCATGCCATCTGCGAAGAGTGAAAGTTTGACTTCCTCTTTACCAATTCTGGTGCCTTTGATTTCCTTTTGTTGTCTGATGGCTGATGCTAGGACTTCCAGCACTATGTTAAACAACAGTGGTGAAAGTGGACATCCCTGTCGTGTTCCTGATCTCAGGGGGAAAGCTCTCAGTTTTTCCCCATTGAGGATGATGTTAGCTGAAGGCTTCTCATAGATGACTTTTATGATGTTTAAGTAGGTTCCTTTTATCCCGACTTTCTCAAGAGTCTTTATTAAGAAGGGATGCTGTATTTTGTTAAATGCTTTTTTTGCATCTATCGACAGGATCAGATGGTTTTTATCTTTTCTTTTGTTGATGTGATGCATCACACTGATTGATTTGTGAATGTTGAACCAGCCCTGTAACCCAGGAATGAATCCTACTTGATCTTGGTGGATAATTCTTTTTATGTGCTGTTGGATTTGATTTGCAAGGATCTTGTTGAGGATTTTTGCATCTGTATTCATCAAGGATATTGGCCTGTAGTTCTCTTTTTTTGCTGGATCTCTCTCTGGCTTGGGAATCAGAGTGATGCTGGCTTCATAAAATGAGTCCAGGAGTTTTCCTTCGATTTCTATTTTTTGGAATAGTTTGAGAAGAATTGTTATTAATTCTGTTTAAACATCTGGTAGAATTCCCCAGGGAAGCCATCAGGTCCTGGGCTCTTATTTGTTAGGAGATTTTTGATAACTGATTCAATTTCTTCACTAGTTATGAGTCTGTTCAGACTTCCTACCTCTTCCGTGTGAATTTTGGTAGTCCGTGTGTGTTTAGGAATTTGTCCATTTCTTGTAAGTTGTCCAATTTGTTGCCATATAATTTTTCATAGTATTCCCTGATAATTGCTTGTATTTCTGAGGGGTTGTTTGTAATAAGTCCTTTTTCATTTATGATTTTGTCTATTTGGGTGCTCTCTCTTTTCTTTTTGAGAAGCCTGGCTAGAGGTTTGCCAATTTTGTTTATTTTTTCAAAAACCCAACTCTTCGTTTCATTGATCTGTTCAATTGTTTCTTTGGTCTCTATGTTGTTTATTTCTGCTCTGATTATTACTATTGCTCTTCTTCTACTGGGTTTAGGGCATTCTTGTTGCTCTCCCTCTAGTTCTTTTATGTGAGCTGTTAGATTTTGGATTTGTGCTTTTTCTAATTTCTTGAAATAGGCCTGGAGAGCAATGTACTTTCCTCTTAGGACTGCCTTTGCTGCATCCCATATATTTTGGATTGTTGTGTTTCCATTTTACTTTATTTCCATATATTTTTTTAATTTCTTCTCTAATTTCCTGATTGGCCCATTCATTCTTTAGTAGGGTGTTCTTTAACCTCCATGTTTTTGGACGTTTTCCAGACTTCTTCCTGTGATTGATTTCAAGTTTCAAAGCATTATTATCTGAGAGTGTGCATGGTAGGATCTCAATTCTTTTATATTTATTGAGGGCTGCTTTATGTCCCAGTATGTGATCTGTCTTGGAGAATGTGTCATGGGCACTTGAGAAGAAAGTGGATTGCATGGCCTCAGGATGTAGAGTTATAAATATATCTGTCAGATCACTGTCGTCCAATGTGTCATTCATGTCTATTGTTTCTTTAGTGATTTTCTGTCTGGTTGATCTATCCATTGCTGTAAGTGGAGTATTAAAGTCCCCTGCACATTCTTATCCATAAGATTGTTTCTGTTTGTGATTAATTGTTCTAAATATTTAGATGCCCCCATATTCGGTGCGTAGACATTTATGATAGTTCTTCCTGATGGATAGACCCTGTAATTATTATGTAATGCCCTTCTTCATCTCTTATTATTGTCTTTCAAGTCCAGTTTGTCTGATATAAGTATGGCTACTACGGCTCTCTTTTGATTTCCAGTAGCATGATATATATTTCTCCATCCCCTTACTTTTAATCTGAAGGCATCTTCCAATCTAAAATGATTTCTTGTAGACAGCAAATAGATGGATATTGTTTTTTTACCCATTTGGCTACCGTATGTCTTTTGATTGGAGCATTCAGCCCATTTACATTCAGTGTTATTATTGAAATATGTTTTTAGGGTCTTTGTGTCCTTTGTGGGGTTCATATTTGTGGTGGTGTCTCTGTTATCTTTTTTCCTTGCAACATTTCCTTCATAGCGTCCCCCTCAGGATTTCTTGTAGGGCTGGCTTAGTGGTGACAAATTCTTTCAATTTCTGTTTATTTGGAAAGACTTTTATCTCTGCTTCTATTTGATTCAATTTACGTCTGAGGGGAGTCCTCTGATCTCTTGGATTTCAACGTTTACTTCCTTCCCCAGGCTGGGGAAGTTCTCTGCTATAATTTGTTCCAGGACTCCTTCAGCACCTTTCCCTCTCTCTTCTTCTTCTGGGATTCCTGTGATATGGATATTGTTGCGGTTGACCGTATCGCTGAGCTCTCGAACTCTTCTTTCATGTTCCTGGATCAGTTTTTCTCTTTTTTTCTCAGTTTCCTCTTTTTCTATAATGGTGTCTTCTAAATCACTTATTCTCCTTTTTGCCTCTTTAATCCAATCATTGGATGCCTCCAATTTATTATGTATCTCATTTATTGCATTTTTCAATTCATCATGCCTATTTTTGTTATCCATGTTGCTTGTAGCCATAGTTTCTTTGATGTCCCCTATGCTTTTTTCAAGCCCAGCTATTAATTTTACGATTATTTTTCTAAAATCTTGTTCAGTTATGCTGCTTATATCTGTTTTGAGCAGTTCATTAGCTGTCAATTCTTCTTGGAATTTCTTTGGAGGAGACCTCTTTTGTTTTGTCATTTTAGTTGGCTTTCTGTCTCTTGTTAGTTTTAAAGACTTGTTATGCTCTCTGCATCTGTGAGCATTGCTGTACCCAAGAAGACTCTTTGACTGTCCAAGACCTATCCTTTCAGAGAGTGTTTTTTGAATGGTATCTCTTGTTCTCTCCTGTTGAGACCTTGGTTATTTTATTTTCCTACTTGTAGTGATATTTGGGACTCTCCACTTTGTGTACTTTGGCTTGTTTCTTGAGGTAGACCTGGAGAAGAAAACAGACAGACAAATACACAGGGAGCAGAGGCACACAAACGCACAGACAAATCTGACAAACATGCAAACCGAGAGGGAAAACGAAAAAGTTAAGAGAAAAGTTGGAGGAGGGAAGGCGAATAATAGAAAATAAAAAATACATAAAAGGGTCAAAAAGAAGAAAAGGAAAAAAGAAAACCGATGGACAAAGAACGGTTTAAAGCATATAACCGGATTTCCCAGCTGCATTTAAATAGCCGGGTGTATGCAGTACTGGTTGAAGAGCATAGAGAAAGAATGAGAAGACAGGGCGGGGATGAGGCAAAATTGGATATAGAATGAACAAGCAGAAGGGATAAGAAGCTTTTTTCAAAGAACTAAATCTATTGTCGGATAGGTAATAGAAGGACGCTGGTGTTATCCAGAGAAACTATATAGTCTAATTATTCCTGAGAGAAAGAGATGATAAGGTAGGCAGGTGTAGTATTTACATCTACAGAATGGACTAAAATGACTGTTTAAGCAAGCCGGTGACAAGAGTTAATCAGGTCAGTGTTCCAGGGGAAAAAAAACAAACAAAACAAAACAACAACAACAACAACAAAAGGAAGGCAGCTCTTCAGCAGGGATGGGTGTGGCGTGATCCAGTGTGTCAGGCGGAAGTTTTGCCTTAGCGGTTGTGGGGAGGAGAGTGGCTGTGCTCCAGTCCCTTGAACCAAGCGCTGCACCTCACTTTTTTGAGTGTGTAAACTCCCCATGCCAGCGGCACAGCCAAAGTGGGTTCCGCTCTTTAACCCAGACCAGGCCTAGTTTCCAAATCCCAGTCCTCGCACCCCACTGAAATTGCCGTAGACACAACCTTGCAGGCGATCCCCTCAGGGCAATTCCAAGCCTCTTGCCTGGCCCTGGGGATGGAGCCAGAATCACTGCTCCCTTCTCCTCCACGTCAGGTTGGCGAGCAAGGACGGGGGTTTGCCTGGGGGGTGCGCTGGAGAGTGGGAAACCAGGTCCCTCTGTGTCTCGTCACCCGTAACACGACCTCGCAGGCAAATCTCCCAGGCTTAAGCCGTTCGCCTTCCCTCCAGGGGCCCAGCCAGCCAGGAGCACAAAGGAGCAGGCTGCATGCAGCCACTCCCGGATGAGTTGGTCCGCGGGGACCTGGAGCGCAGGGGTTTGCGGAGCGCGGTCCTTCTGTGCCCCAAGGGGAGGTTTTTCTGTTCCCCAGCAACAGGGGCCGTGTCTTGAGTAGTTTCGGAGTCTCTCTTTCCCCTCTCACTCCCTGCAGAGGGGGATTGCCCCCGTCCCTGTGAGTCTCCGATCCCGGCCCGATTTTATCTTCCCCAGTTCGCACTCAAGTTAGAAGGCTTTCTCAGTGGATTCTGCGTCCTTTTTCTCCCAGTCTCTTGGGTTATGTAAGGTTTCCTATGGCTTCAGATCTTTTCCGTGTGAGATATGGGGGCGAGTGCAATGCATGGAGCTCCCTACTTCTCTGCTATCTTGCCCCTCCCGTAGTTGTATGTAGTCTTACTGTTTATTTTTGCTTTTGTTGCTTTGCTTTAAGTGCCAAATTAAAAAAAAAATCATTACCAAGACAGATGTCAAAAAGCTTACCTCTCATATTTACCTTTAGGAGTTTTGTGGTTTTAGGTCTTATATTCAAATCCTTAATCCATTTTGAGTTTATTTATGGTATATGGTGTGAAATAGTGATTCATTTTCATTGTTTTGCATGTGATTGTCCAGTTTTCCCAGCACAATTTATTGAAGAGACTGTCCTTTCCACATCTTATATTTTTGGCTTATTTGTTGTAAATTAATTAACCATATATGCATGAGCTTATTTCTAGAATCTCTATTCTGGTTCATTGATCTATATGTCTACTTTTATGCCAATGTCATGCTGTTTAGCTTACTATAGGATTGTAAAATAGCTCAATTTCAGAAAGGATGATGCCCCCAGCTTTGTTCTTTCTTAAGATTGCTTTGGCTATTTGGGATCTTTTGTGGTTCCATACAAATTGTAGGGTTGTTTTCTCTGTTTCTGTGAAAAAGGCGATTGGAATTTTGAAAAGGACTGCATTGAATCTGTGGATTGATTTGGGTAGACTAGACATTTTAATAATGTGAATTCTTCCAATCCATGAACATGGAGTATCTTTTCATTTATTTGTGTATTCGCTTTCTTTTTTCAGTTTCTTATAGGTTTCAGTGTACAGGTCTTTCACCTCCTTGGTTAAAATTCTTTCTGAGTATTTTATTCTTTTGATGCAATTATAAATGAGATTATTTTCTCAATTTCTCTTTCTAATAGTTTTTTTATTAGTGTATAGAAAAGCAGCAGATTTTATATGCTACAACTTTACTGAATTTATTAGTGCAACAATTTGTTTTTCGGTGGGAGTCTATAGGGTTTTTTATATATTGGATCCTGTCATCTGCAGATAGTGACAGTTTTATTTCTTTCTGATTTGAGTGTTTTTTATTTTAGTTTAGTTTTTTGCCTAATTATTCTGGCTAAGATGTCCAATACTATGTTGAATAAAAATGACAAGAGTGAGAATCCTTGGTGGTTTTTTTTTAATCTTAGAGGAAAATTTTTTAGCTTTGTACCACTGAATATATTAGCTGTGATCTTGTCATATATGGACTTTATCTTAACTTGTTGAGAGTTTCTATCACAAAAGAGTGTTAAATTTTTTCAAATGCTTTTTCTGCATTTGTTTAAGGGATAACATGATTTTTGTCCTTCATTCTGTTAAGTAGTGTATCATATTTATTGATTTGTGGATGTTGAACCATACTTGCCTCCCAGGGATATATCCCACTTGATCATGGTGTATGATCCATTTTATATGCTTTTCAATTTGGTTTCTTAGTATATTGTTGAGAATTTTTACAACTATGTCCATCAGGGATATTGGCCTTTAATTTTTTTTTTTTAATCTTGTAGTGTTCTTGTCTGTCTTCAATAGTAAGATAATGCTGGCCTTGTAAAATGATTTTGTACATGTTACTTCCTCTTCTAATTTTTGTAAGAGTTTGTAAAGGATTGGTATTAATTCTTCTTTGAATGTTTGATAGATTTACCTGTTAAGCCATCTTATCTAGGGCTCTTTGTTGGGAGGTTTTTAATTACTGATTTAATCTCTTTATTATTATTGGCCTGTTCAGATTTTCTATTCATTTTTTAGTCATGGTAAGTAACATGTTCTAGGAATTAATACATTTTTTTCTAAGTTGTCTAATTTACTCTTCTATAATTGTTCATAGTAGTCTCTAGGTATCTTTTCTAAAATTTTTCTTTATTTATTTTGAGAGCATGTGCGCATGCATGAGAGAGAGAGAGAGAGAGAACAGGGGAGGTGCACAGAGAAAGAATCCATGCTGACAGCATGGAGCCTGATACGGGTTTCCATGTGGGACTCAACAGCAGGCTCGATTTCAGGAGCTGTTAGATCATGAAGCTGAAATCCAGAGTAGATGCTTAACTGACTGAGCCACCCGGACACCCTAGTCTCTTAGTGTCTTTTGTATTTATATGGTGTCAGTTATAAATTCTCTACTTTCATTTTTGAGTATGTTTGAGTCTTCTTTTGTTTTTATTTATTTATTTTTGATATATCTAACAGTCAGTCAATTTTGTTTATCTTTCCGAAAAACCAATATAGTTTTATTGATAATTTCTATTATCTTTCTAGTCTCCATTTTATGTATTTCTGCTCTAATCTTTATTATTTCCTTCCTTTACTTTGATTTTTGTTCCCTTTCTAGTGCCTTGAGGTGTAGAGTTAAGTTGTTAATTTGAGATTTTTTTTCTTAATGTAGCATTTGTTGCTATAAATGTCTTTCTTAAAACTGCTTTTTCTGCATCCCTTAAGTTTTGATGTATTGTGTTTCCATTTCATTTGTCCCAAGATATTTTTTGATTTCCCTTTTGATTTCTTTTTTGACTTATTGGATTTTTAGAATGTCTTATTTAAATTCCATTTTTCCTCCTTTTTTTGTTTTCTAGTTTGATGCCATTGTAAGACATAAAGATACTTATTATGATTTCAATTTTCTTAAATTTGTTAAGACTTGTTTTGTTATCTAACATATGATATATCCTAGAAAGTGTTTCTTGTGCATTTGAGAAGAATGTATATTCTGTTGCTTTGGATGGAATATTCTATATAAATCTGTTAGGTCCATCTGGTCTAAAGTGTATTTCATGTTCATGTTCATTATTTCCATATTTATTTTCTTTCTGGGTGATCTATCCATTATTGAAAATAATGTCCCCCACTATTATTGCATTGATGTCTATTTCTGCTTTCATATCTGTTAGTATTTATTTACTGTAGTTAGATGTCCTGATATTGGGTATGTTTTTATTTACAGTTGATATATCTTCTTGATGAACTGACTCTTTTATCATTATGTAATGACCTTTTTTGTTTCTTGTTATGGGTTTTTATTAGAGATACTTGTGCTCATTTTGGGTTTCATTTGCAGGGAATATGGTTTTTGCTAAGAAATCTACTGATAGCTTTATTGGAGTCTACTTGTATGTGATGAATCTTTCTTCTCTTGCTACTTTCAAAGGTTTCTTTTTGTCTCTGATTTTTGAAAGTTTGATTGCAATGTATGTTAGTGAAGATCACTTTGGATTGAATCTGTTTGGCGTTTTTGAGCCTTATGTACTTGAATGACCATATCTCTTTAGATTTGGGATGTTTTCAGTCATTATTTCTTTAACGGTGGAGAACAAACTTAGCGTTCATTGGAGGGATGTGGTTGGGGGATGGGGTAGATGGGTGATATGTATTAAGGAGGGTACTTGTGGTGAACACTGGGTGTTGTATGTAAGTGATGAATCACTGAATTCTGCTGAAAGCAATATTGCACTGTATATTAACTAAAATTTAAATGAATGCATAAAAAATAAATAAAATTTAAAAAGTTTTTTTTTTCCTTCTAGAACAGTCAGAATGTGAAAATTGTTTCACTCGATGGTGTTTCATAGTTGATATAGGCTTTCTTTTTATTATTATTTCTTATTTCTCCTCTGAGTGGATAATATCAAGGGATCTGTCTGCAAGTTTGCAGGTTCTTTTTTCTGCTTGATTGAGCCTCCGTTGAAACACTCAATTGCATTTTTCATTTCACTCATTGTATTCTTCAGTTCCAGAATTTCCATTTGTTTCTTTTTATGATTTCTGTCTCTTTGTTGGACTTCTCATTTTCTTCATGCATTGTTTTCCTGAGTTCATTAAGTTGCCTGTCTTTGTTCACTTGAATCTTGCTGAACTTACTTAAAATAATTATTTCAAATTCTTTTTCAGGTAAATTGAAGATCTCCATTTCTTTGGGGTCATTTTCTTTTTTTTTTTTTTTTTTTTTAATTTTTTTTTTTTTTTAATGTTTTTATTTATTTCTAGGAGAGAGAGAGACAGCGTGAGCAGGGGTGGGTCAGAGAGAGAGGGAGTCACAGACTGAAACAGGGAGTCACAGACTGAAACAGGCTCCAGGCTCTGAGCTGGCAGTCAGCACAGAGCCCGACGCGGGGCTCGAACCCACGAACCGTGAGATCATGACCTAAGCGAAAGTCGGACGCTTAACCGACTAAGCCACCCAGGCGCCCCTCTTTGGGGTCATTTTCTAGAAAATTATTGTGTTCTTTAGTGGTGTCATGTTTCCTGGCCCTTTTCTGTTTCTAATGGCTTTTGTTTATGTCAGCGTATTGATGAGAAAAGTTAATCTCTTTCAGCCTTTTTAGACAGGTTTTGGTGGGGTAAGACTTTCACCTGAAGTTGTCTGTGAGGGCACCAGCTGGGTGACGTGCAGCATTTCTGGTTCCTGGAGTGCACTAAAGCATAGTCTATGTGCAACTCTACCAGCCAAGGGCAATGTTGACGAAGACTGAGGAGGTCTTCAGTGGCCAGGACTGGGGATTGTATGAGTGGCTATGGTTGCTAGGGCTATTTGGGTCCACAGAGGCAAAGGTGCTGGGATCCTTCTGTTTCCTTTTCTGCCTGTGGGAAAAAGTTCTTGCCAAGGACATCCCTTTTGGTTCCAGGTCTGTCTGGCATGCTACTGAGTGACCACAGAGTCAGAGTCCTGGGACCAAGTGCACAGGAACTACCACAGTGCCTAGCATCTGGGGCACAGGTGTACTTGTGGCCTGGTGCCAGTGCCTGAGATATGGGTGTATGCAGATCTTCTGTGGAACTGGAGTCTGGTGCTGTGGGGCCCTCTTCAGTGATTTGGGCCCAGAGGGAGGCAAGAGCCCTGGGATGACAGGGTGCAGTGATGGCTTGGGCCTAGGGGTCAGAGGGCAGAGCAGCATACTCTGGGGATGGTGGGTCAAAGTCCTGACTTTGTCCCCAGCATGCAGCATGCAAAGAAAGCATCAGGAGCTTTGCCTTTGTTGTGCTGAGCCAAGTCCCTGACTCAGGACCCAGGGGGTAGAGGATAGAAGAGCATTAGCAGCAACATGGCCTCTGTGATGGAGGGCCAAATCTTTGGCTCAGGACCCAGGGTGTGAGCCCCTTCCTGGTGATGATGGCTCAAAGCCATGACTGAGACCAAAGGACAGGCTACAGAGTAGCATCAGTGCAGCCCAGTTATAGTAGGTCAAAGCCCCAACTCAGGACTTAGACGGTGTGATACACAGAAGTGGCAGCTGGGCATCATTATTGTTGTGTCAAAACACGACTTGGGACCTAAGAGCAGGGCACAGAGCAGTAGGAGAGTGCTGGCCTTGCTTTCTGCCCCAAGTCTTAAGTCAGGGCTTTGAGCAATGGTAGCTCCAGTGCCATAGATGGTGAGGTGCTATGGGATCCTGATCCAATAAATCCTGCCACAGTAGCCACTTGGAGCCCCTGGAGCTAGTTACTCTCCCACTGCAGTGACACTGCCAGCTTTGAGAAGGAGATATGGCAGCAGGGACCCTGGCCAGCTCTGTCAGCTAGGTTCAGTTTTAATGGAGATTGTGGGGGTCCTCAGTAGTAAAGGTTGAAAACATCCATGACAGTGAGGCTTACTGGGATTCTCCTGCTCCCCTTTTCCATGCGTGGCAAAATGCCTCAGAAAGAATCCTTCTTGGCACTGAGCTGCTCTGGACTGGGGTGTGGGGTGATGCAGGTAAAATGCCTCTCATGCTTTTTCTAGATGCCACCCCTGGTTTCTGTTTATTGTTTTTGTGGTGGGTAATGAGTGTTGGGACTTCTATTCTGCTGTCTTGCTGACATCTCCAGCACCCAATGATCTTTCCTCTGTCTTTAGTTTTGCCTTTTCAATAATGTCATATAGTTGGAATCATATAGTAGATAGTCTTGTCATATTGGCTTCTTTCACTTAATATGCATTTCAGGTTCCTCTGTGTTTTCTCATGGCTTGACATCTCATTTCTTTTTATCATTTAAAAATATTCTATTGTCTGGATGTGCCACTGTTTATTTATTCATTCACCTACTGAAAGACATCTTGGTTGCTTCCATATTTTGGCAATTATGAATAAAGCTACTATAAACAACCCTATTCAGGTTTTTGTGTGGACTTAGGATTTCAGCTCTTCTGAGTGAATACCAAGGAGCACAATTGCTGCAACATGTAGTGAGAGTATATTTAGTTTGTTAAAAAAAAAGAAAAAAAAAGCCAAAATGTCTTGTAAAATGGCTGTACCATTTTTGCAATGGTACAGCAATGAACGAGGGTTGGTTATTCTAATAGCTGTGTAGTGGTATGTCATTGTTACTTTACTTTGAAATTCCTTGATGACATGATGAAGAACATCTTTTATTTTTATTTATTTATTTAAAACAATTTTTTAGCATTTATTTATTTTTGAGACAGAGAGAGACAGAGCACAAACTGGGGAGAGGCAGAGAGAGAGACACACAGAATCTGAAACAGGGTCCAGACTCTGAGCTGTCAGCACAGTGCCCGATGCGGGGCTCAGAACCCCCACAGACTGCGAGACCATGACCTGAGCCGAAGTCGGATGACTAACCAACTGAGCCACCCAGGCACCCCGAGTAACATCTTTTAATATGCTTATTTGCCATATGTATGTCTTCTTTGGTGAGGTGTCTATTCAGATCTTTTGCTTATTTTAAAATTGAGGTTTTTTATTGTTGACTTTTTAAAAATTTCTTTTTTGATGTTTATTTTTGAGAGAGAGAGAGAGAAAGAGGGCAAGGGAGAGAAAGAGAGAGAGAGGAAGGGGAAGACAGAGAAAGGGAAACCCAGAATCTGAAGCAGGTTCCAGGCTCTGAGCTTTCAGCACAGAGTCTGATACGGGGCTTGAACTCATAAACTGTGAGCTCATGACCTGAGCCAAAGCTAGATGTTTAACTGACTGAGCCACCCAGATTCCCCTTTATTGTTGACTTTTAAGAGTTGTTTGTATATTGGGTAATAATTCTTTATCAAATATATCTTTTGCAAATATTTTCTTTCAGTCTGTCTTGTCTTTTCATTCTCTTGTTAGTGTCTTCTGCAGTGTATCAGCAGGCTATATTTTGATAATTGGAGTTCTACTATAAAGGCAGCCAAAACATAGAGTAAGTCTTCTGCACATTTAGCCTCCAAAGATGGGTATAAGTAAAGAATGATATTTGCGTAAAGGATTAAGAGATCTCTGGCAAATTTGTGAGGAAGACTTAGAGGAAAAGAGAATAGTGATATGGACTTTTACCTTTATTTCATGTGAATGACTTACATATCCAGCATATAGCTTACATTCAAGTATTTAGGGTTGAGAAAGTAGAAGAAAAAGATCAAAGAACAAGGTGCTAGCCACTTGGTGTAGTTGGTTCAAACCCAGTATTTTCTGTATGATCTTGTCACAACTTCTACAATTCCTCAATATGCGATATTACCTATTTTTCAGGGTTGCTGTTAGGAATAAATGACATAGCATATGTAGTGGCATCTAGCACAGTGCCTGGTCTGTGATATGTGTTCCCCATGTTAGCCACTGCTCACCTTTCCTTCTTCCCTTAATACTTCTCACTGTGGAGAGATTCAAGGCTACAAAATGTATAGCCATTAAAGAAGTTTATGAGTGATCCAATACCAATTTCAAACATATATAGTGACTTTCAGTGACCACGTATATTATACACTTGTGTGTCTTTATAAAGGAAAAATTCTACCATATGTCACTTCTATTAAATAGCATGTAGACCAAAAGGCCCATTTGAAAAGAACCACTGAGAATAAAGAAACTAGTTTTAATAAAACAAGATTCTGAATGACTGGAAGGTGAAAACAAAACGAATAGTTCCAAAGGTCATGATGGATGAATTAAGAAAGTAATCAAAATGGCTTAGCAAAGCAATGCTGTCATTCTTCATCTTAATGAATCTCTTAAAGAGTAAATAAAAGGAGAAAGATGAAAGTAATTATTGACTGTGTACTTAGTTATTGCAGCTGGTGGTATCTCCAAGGAATACAGTTCATAAAGCTGGCTGTAGGTGAATATACATGTATATCACAACGTGCCTCAGCACTGGGAACTATATATCATGTTTACATACTGAGTGTACAGATACTTGCTTTAATGAATATGTTATGTGGAACTCTATCCCTCTGTCACACCCTGCTGAGTTTAAAGACTTATTGTGTTGGGAGTTAGAAGGGCTAGCACAAACCTGGCAGGAGGTATCAGAGGCTTGAGTCAGCTCCCATCTCTACTATTCCCTACTGAATAAGAAGGCATTGAATGTCCTGGCCTGCCATCGAACAGCAAAAGGCATGGAAGAGACAAATGAAGGAAAACGTTTTTAGAAAGAGTTTCAGAAAAGGTGGATGAATGATCTACAATGTTATTTTTGCTATGAGAAATGTAATAAACTTTTTCCATGTATATTGTGTTAGAGGATGGCTTACTGGTGCCAATTTTATTTGCATCAGTCAAATAGGACACTGCTAGAGCTGGGGAGTCCTTGATTATTTTAATGGTTGATAAAGAATACACAGATTAGCCTTGTCATTTCGACTGGCACAGCTATCAAACCATAGTTTTGAATAAGTTGTAATTCATTACATAATACTCATGTTACTTTATATTTTTAAGTTAAAGTTACTTATAAACTCTATCATGAAAACACTGTGAAGCCAGTATGGAAGTGTTATTACATATTTTATACAAGAAGTGACTTATATAGTAAAACCTTGGTTTGTGAGCATAACTCATTCCAGAAACATGCTGATAATCCAAAGCACTTGTATTTCAAAGCAAATTTCACCATAAGAAATAATGGAAACTCAGATGGTACATTCCACAACTGAAAAATATTCATATAAATATTATTACAGTACTGTAATATAATACAAAATAATAAAGAAAATACAACATATAAAGAAAAATAAACAAATTAACCTGCACTTACCTTTGAAAAACTTTGTGGCTGGTGTGAGGGAGACAAGAGAGAGGAGGGTTATTGTGTAGGACAACTCACTATCACTAACGGAATCACTGCTATCTGTTGGCTCATTGGAATCTTTTTCTTTTTGTGCAAGTTTAACAAGGAACCTATCCAATGACACTTGCTTTTGCTTCCTTTTGAGGATTTCTTGGAAATGTGACATTACATTGTCATTAAACAGATTCATTGCTCACATAGCTAGAGCTGTATTCAGGTGGTGTTTGTTTTCTACAAAATTTTGCAGTTTCCCACATTTTACACATCTCTCTAATGTCATTTGAAGTGAGGAATTCCTCTGTCTTTTCGTCCTCCTCCTCTAAAGACAAGATGCAGACATAGACTTCTTATAAAATCTAGCAATTTTGGCCATTCGCAGACCTCATTCGTACTTCCCAATGATTTCCCTCTTAAATTCCACTGTAAACATCTCCTTCTTCTTAATGCCTTTCTTTTCAAACTTATTCTGCATGCAGGCTATTGAATATGCACATATGGATGTTGACTACAGTACAGTACTAAACTCTTGTCGTATACTGTATTTAATATAACTGTCAATAAAGCAGCAAAAGAAAGGGTCTATATCTGTAGGGAGCCTGACCTAGAATGAATCAAAGCACTCCTTAGCTTACTCTTATATGGAAAAGCAAAGGACTGTCCATAGGTGCTTTGAAGTGACAAAAAATACATTAGTGCCAGTTGTGGGCACCTTCCGTTGTTCTGAAAAATCACTGACTTCTGCCAAACACTGCGGCCTGAGACTGAGCATCTGAGCATGGGAGATGATTAACCACAGTTCCGAGGGAGAGAGAGAAAGAGAGAAGCATTGGCTCCATTGTGAAGATGTAATGTGTGGCATTATGTACCACTCGTATTGCAAGACATTGTTCATTTATCAAGTTAAAATTTATTAGAAATGTTCACCTATCTCGTGGAACACTTGTAGAACAAATTACTCACAATCCAAAGTTTTACTGTATATATATATATAAAATAGGTTGTACCAAAAGTGATTTTATATATATATAATTTTTAAAAACAAAGGTATACATGCTGTTTTGTTACCAGATTTATTTTACTTACCAGTATACTCTGAATAAGATTCAGGCTATTGCATATTATCCCACATTATTCTTATAGGTTTTATAGATTCTGGAATATGGATATACAATAGTTTATTTAGCCAAACTCTATACCTGGACATGTAGGTCATTTTCATTCTTAAGATAAGCCTGTACCAAATATATCTGAAGCTAAGTTTCTTTGCTTCTCAGTGATTGCTCTCTTAAAATTGATTCCTAGTAGTGATGATGAGTGAAGAGTCGGAGCAATTTGAAGGCAGAAAACTTTTGAATAAACTTGAAACTTTTAAAGAAATGGATTTTAGAAACAATGAAGAATTAATAAGAAAAGTAGAAACTTCTGAAGCGGGGATAGTTGTAAAGATCAGAATAGGATATCATGTGCCCAGACAAGGACATTATTAATACAGCACATAGGAATTAATCAGGGTTATGGTTGTAAGGGGAGCATTTTTAAAAATCTACTTGAAATTAAGGGAGTGGATTTAAGACATAAGAAAGGATGTGCTTTTCCCAATGATAAAGCGACTACATAGATGTAGCTTTCATGATAGACTGAAGGGCTAAAGAGGACAGTTTGGTAAATTTGCTAGAAATCATGGGACAACCTGTTGTGGGGTACACTGTTACCATAGCATAATGGTTCTGACTCATGTGGAAGAAACAGAAAGAGGCATGTTTTCCTAGTGACTATGACTGTAAATTATTCTTTGGAGTAGAGATTTTAAGAAACAAATATTTCAGACCTTAATCACCCAATGCAATAGAATGACCTTTTTCAGAATCATTATTTTATTTTATTTTATTTTGTTTTATTTTATTTTGGTAGGGGAGGATCATTTTAGGATTGGTTTAGACGTCGTATATCCATCTTATTGGAGTTGATTCAATTCTGTTCTCTAAATGTTGTTTTGGATTGACTGTTCTTCAGGCATATTTTTCTGTCTAGACATAACCTAAATGGCAGACAGCAAGAGGCTCTGTAAATATCAGTTGTATCTGCAAACCCAAAGGCAAGCTGGGGCCACATATCTGTCTTTGCTGTCACACTTACACAGAGAGTATGTCAATCTCAGCTTCCCTCAGCTCATCACAGCATTAAGCCCTGAAGAATTTCAGTTGGAAAAAGTGACTACATTCAGTCTTTGTCAATACTGACCAAATCTGTAAGGGCGTTTAGCACCTTACCTTCTCTAGGAGGAGAGATGAGTGATTAGTCAAATGTCTGCAGGTTGAACTCCTTGAGAAGATCCAGCCTCCACCCCTCCAATATCCTCAAAACCACTAAGTTATATCTATGCTGTATAACTGGAATGGAACTTAAATTCTCTTTGTGGCCCTAGTAACCTCCCCTTGACAGACACTTCTTGGTCCAGAGCTTAGCCACTGGCTGACATCTTGCTTTATTCTGGGCACGTTACCTTTTATCCAGAATTTGCCCCTTATAACCAGCCTCTAGGCATTATATGGTCTCCTGTTGCTCAGATCTATGTTCTTCTCATATTAGACCCTTGATATTCATCTATATTGATATTCATCTATATTGGGCCCAGGGCACCATGTTGGTTAAATCTGTTGGGAGGCCATGGAGACTTTTACTTTATTTCCTCTTGGCCTTTGTCTTACCTATTGTGATATATTCTCACCTCCTCTTTTGTCTACTTTTAAGATTTCAATACACCCAATAGCAGAGGCTGAGCAAGTTATACTAGTGACAGTCAGGGCATACAGTGGGAAAAGCACACTGTATTAGTTGTGTCATCTTTTAAATATGAAAATGAAAGATAAGTTTATTGCAAATAATGGATTATTCATTTTTAATTACTGCTTTTTCTGCATTGCTTTCTATCATCAATTTCCCTTTCTGTCAATGTTGGAAACACAATATGAGGGGTTTTTTTTTGTTTTTTTTTTTTAACGCCCTTCTGTATAACTACCCTTTGGTAGGTTATAGTTCCTTACAACAGCAGTCTGGAAATGCTAAAGGTATGGCAATGGAAAAAGTGTGAACTATGTTTAATGTCTTTTGCTGATATTTACATTTTTTTATTAAAATGATAGTCATGAGGATATATTAAAGGGAAGTATGCTATTCATTGGGGTGGGGGGGGCACCTGAATCTAGGAAGTATCATTTGGGCCAAGTTGGCTTTATACTTGTATGGATTTTGCTATTCTATTTTATTTTAGTAGTAAAGTCTTTAAGATGAGAGGCAGAAAAGAGACTATGATTATAGTCTATATCTTATAAGAATATATTTATTGTTAAGTAGATTAAATCCAGATACTTAAAATAATGAGGATTGAGTTATGAAAAGTATTCAGATGTAGTACTTTACATTTTTACATATCAAATTATTATTTTGTTCATACATTTATATTTTGTACTTGAAATTGAAATTGTTTAAATTTAAGATAAACATAATGAAATTTTGACCACTTTCACTGAACCCTTAGTCAATTAATCTGATTAGGTAATCTCTCTCAATGGTAAGAGCAAAGTTTGGTTTAATGGAAAGGGTGCTAATATTAAGGTTGGAATGTTTGGGTTTGAATCCAAATGGCTCTATCTACTAACTGTGAATTTACATGGGCTAAGTTATTTAATCTTTTCATATCTCAGTGTTCTCTTCTATAAAACAAGAACAATAATGGTTACCTCACTAGGTTATTATGGGGATGGAATTTGAAAATAATTCATGGTAGGTGCTTTGTGTACATTTCTTTCTTTTTTTCAGTTTCTAGAAAAATTTTTGTTTTGAGAGAGAGAGGGTGCAAGTGAGTGACAGAGAGAGAGGGGGAGAGAAAGAGAATCCATGAGGGTCAGAGAAGGAGAGAAAAAGAGAAAAGGAGAGAGAGAGAAGTGGGGTTCCCCTCAAGTGGGGCTGGAGTTCACCAGAAGCGGGATTCAAACTGACAAACCATGAGATTATGACCTGAGCCAAAGTCAGAAGCTTAACTGACTGAGCCCACAGGTGCCCTCAGTTTCTAAAAACATTTAAGCATAGATAGGACAACACAGAGCAGGGGCATAGGTGATGACTTTTAAGTGACCTTGAAAGTTATACCTAATCTTAGTTTTTCTGACCAATGGTTCGTTAATGGGCCTTTGTCATTACACTGTTTCTCATTCAAATCAATTTTATTGGCATTAACTATGAATTCCACTGTGTCCTTGGTTGGTATACATAGGGAATGTGAGCATGTGGGGGATGCATTTGCCTCTTTTCTGCCCTGCTTTCTTGCTCCCACTGTGTAGTGTCACCTTCTGACTATCTCATCTAGAGCTTGTCTCTTATATCTATGTCCAGTGGCATATTTTCCAATGTCCTATGCTTTTTTCTTTCTTACTAGGGTTCACTCCATAACCTCTGAAGTAATACCTAGCTCAGAGGCTGTTGTGAGGGTAAACTCCTAAAAACAGTGGCTTGGGATTAAGTAAGTGCCTAATAGATTTTAGTTATTACTGTTATCTGCCCATTCTCCATGGACTGGGGCTTGTTCTACAGGATTGGACTCTTCTGTTCAAGTTTTTTTTTTTTTTTTCAGAGTAAGAAGACCCTTTGCTGTTTGTGATGAGCAAAAGAAAGATCATAGTAAGGATGAGAGTCTAGATATTTGGATTAAAAACAACATTGGAAATGATCTTTGTTAGATAAGAAAATACAAAGTTATTCATTGGACAAACATATTCTAAACATGAAAGTATTGATGAATAAAATATTATTTGTAGTTTGTTGTAGGTTGTATTTAGTCATACTTATCATATTTTTGTTTTACAATCAATTTGTATATACATGTATAGGATATCAAAAAGAGAAAAACTCCAGAGAAAAAACATCCATGCACAATCACATCTTCCTCATTCCCCAAACAATTTAGTTTTTTTCTAACAAGAACATCAGAGAGTTTTTTTTTTAACCACAGAAGAATGACCTTTAAAAAAAAAGACCTGACAACCAGATAAACTATACACCATTTGCAGAGAGATTCAGTGGAATTTACTCCATTTATTTCCCTGGCCTCTAGAGAAAATTATTCATTCTAGAAGGGTACAGCTGATTGAGGAAGGAAGACTCAAATTGAAAAGAGACAATGCTTTGAACTGTGGTTGTGAAAAAGTGTCTAGACCTCTGGATTTTCACCTATAAAGTGAGGCAGTTGGACTAGATCATTTTAAAGGAACTTTCCAGGTCAAACAGGGTGAGCTCATACTGCTAAGCTATATCATGTCTGTGTTGTTTAGGTAGAAATCCCAAGCTCACTACCAGACTGCAGGCTTCTTGCAGATGAATCGGAAAGTTCAATTCACTATTCCTTGGATCCTCAGTATTAACTCAATGCCTGGCTAGTCTTCCAGGCTCTATCCGTTATACCTGCTGAGATATTCTGTAGCAGAGGTGTCTTATCTCCCAGAGTTGTTGTGAAGGGCAAGTAAGGTAATGTATTTAGAAGTGCACAGAGAGCTACAAAGTTTGTTCTATTTTGTTTTATCTTTTAACATTTATTTATTTTTGACAGAACGAATGAGGGAGGGGCAGAGAGAGAGACACACACAGAATCTGAAGCAAGCTCCAGGCTCTAAGCTGTCAGCACAGAACCTGATGCGGGGCTTAAACCCATGAACTGTGAGATCATGACCTGAGGTGAGGTTGGTGCTTAACCAACTGAGCCACCCAGGTGTCCCTGTTTGTTTTAGAATAAGGAGAAGTTGTAAAATGAAGGAACTTAAGGATAAACTGAGGATATTTCTGATTTGGAATGGGAAGAAAATACGATACCTGGCACAACCTAAGTCATGTATAATGGAAGACACAGGCTGCCGAGGTGAAGTGACTACTCACTAAGTTGTGGGTGGCTGACAAATGACAGAAAACAGAAGATCATGATCTGAATTCATGAACCTGCATTTTTTGATCAGTTAATATGAAAATTTATAAGAGAATAAAACAACGTAAAGGAAAAGAGGTTACTATAACAATATAACACCCTATTTATGTTTGCCCTTAAAGATTTCAATTAAATAAATAATAGCCATTTTATACAAGGAAACTATACTGTAAATCAAGTGTCTCCAGAAAAGCCAGAAGTATGAGTCTAAATATGGGAATAGTTTTGCTCTTATTATTTAGATGCTGACTTTTGCCTTATCATGGGAAACTGGTAAAGTTGCTTATATTTACCCTCACTGAGTTTGTTCTCATATATGCAGAAGATCCCTTGTTTTGTAGGTAATGAACCAGGCCCTCAATTTGCCTCAGGTATCAATGTATATTTTTCAGCCTTATCACTGAAAAGTTGAAACATATTAACTTGTTATAGATGCAGCTTTTAAGTTGAGAATGTTTTAGTTTATGGGGCCCAGAAGAGATTCTAATGTCAAGAACATGCCAAAAAAGGTGCTCATGTTGTGTGTGATATGTCTTTAGGGTGACCTGAAGTTTCAAAATTTACCCACAGGTAATTAGTGTTGGTGTTCATTATAGGCAAGCAGTCCTTGCAGTGTGGACGGCGTGAGTGGGAAAGGGAAAAAAGAAGAATGAAGCACACTCTTCATATATATATATATATTTTAAAATAATGGCCTATTCTTGTAAGAAAACATTCTCATTTTAGAACACTTAGAAGGCACCCAATAATCACACAGAAAAAAGGAAAAAAATTCTGCAATCCTATTATCCAAAGATAACAACTACTACCTCTTTAGCATGTAATCAGTCCCCTGGTTGTTTTCTATATACTTAAATAATATATATAACAAACATTAAATATTCCTGTTTTATAACATTTTTTTTCATCTACAATACCTACTTTCAAGAAATTAAATAACAGTATATTCTTTAAATCACATGTTAAACAGAAATGTTTTAGGATCATTGAAACCAAATATCACATAAAGACTTGATTTGTAAAATGCCTTAAAGTCTAATTTCTATCAAGGTCCTACCTTGCACTATGCACATAACAGGTTTGTGTGGCGATTTCATTGTAATGTGGTACTATGAGATAGATAGATAGATGATAGATAGATAGATAGATATTTTTTTTCTCGAGAGAGAGAGAGACACAGAGAGAAAGAGAGAGAGAGAGACAGAGAACTCGTGAGCAAGTGATGGGGGCAGAGAGAGAGGGAGAGAGAGAGAATCCTAAGCAGGCTCCGTGCTGTCAGAGTCCCCTGATGCTGGGCTTAATCCCACAGCCTTGAGATCATGACCTGAGCTAAAACTAAGAGCCAGGCACTTAACAAACTGACCCACCCATGCCCCTATGAGATATATTTTTATAGGATATTGGTTTGGATTTTTACTTAGGACTAGTGATTTTAAATTCATAGCACTGGTTCTCAAGCATAGCTACACTCATAACCTAGAAATAACAAATTCTTTTCCCAGAAGCATTCCTTTTATTGCCTTTTCTTCACAAGATGGGGAGAATAGGGAATTTAGAACTTCTGGACAATGCATTATACAAGGCAGGTTAATAGAGTTTTCTGGATTATGATATAGGGCAATTGATTACGGCACCTAACTCAGGAACTCCTTTAAAATGTCTCTTTATGGCTTTGAGGAACCATGAATGAGCTGAACCAGCACTATAAACACTAGAACTTTCCTATATTCAGGATACTATGACTAAGATAAAGCATCACATTTTTTTTGAAAGAAGAAAATATCTGAAAGAAAGAAAGAGAAAGAATATAGCTTTAATTCTAATGTATGATATAGAACTAATTACATTTTTCTGTCAACTGAGAAATTTTTACTGAGATTTCTGCTAAAATATGATAGGAAAAAATAATGTAAAGATGCAAAAGAATTTTTGACATAGTTGGCTCATTCATGCATGTGTTCAAGCATTTATTTATTCAAATATATTTATCCAATACCTAGTATGTGTCAGGCTCAGCTCAATCTTTGAGTAATGCTCTGGAGGGAAATGGCCTCCTGATACTGTATGTTTATAACTATTGTTATACTATTGTGTTTATTGTACTAAGTTATGATATTGTGGTGACTGAGGTGGTAGAAGGAGCTGTTCTCATTAGAGGAGTGAAATCTTTCTTGGTGTCAGCTACCTGTGGAAGAAGGAGTCACTAAAAATCATTCTAGCTATTTTCTTAAATGTTCACTTACTTATTTTGAGGGACAGAGAGAGTGAGTAGAGTAGGGGTAGAGAGAGAGGAGTGAGAGAATTCTTTTTTTTTTTTTTTTTTTGAGAGAGAGACAGGCAGACAGACAAAGCATGGGTGGGGAAGGGGCAGAGAGAGAGGAAGACATAGAATCCAAAGCAGGCTCTAGGCTTTGAGCTGTCAGCACAGAGCCTGACATGGGACTCGAACCCACCAACCGTGAGATCATGACCTGAGCTGAAGCTGGATGCTTAACCAACTGAGCCACCCAGGTGCTCGAGGAGTGAGAGAATTCTAAGCAGTCTCCATACTGAGAGTGCAGAGCCCATTGAGGTTCACATTTAATATGGTAGCCATTATTAAGAATATCCAAAGTAAAAATAATGGATACAGATTTACATGAATGGAGACAGAAGTTCTTCTAATCTTCGAATCCACTAATTTCAAGGAGAGGTGAATTTAGGAGTAAGTGTTCTCTTGTTTCCCCAGTAAATCTTACTGATGAATTCCCATTTGCATAATGAACTCTGTGAAACTAAAGGAGATATTGCTTTTGGCTCACTCCTTCTTCATTATGGAATGCTTATTTCTTTACTACTTCAAATTTCAGACCTTTCAGAATGCAGCTCATACTCAGGATTATAATTACTTGCAGAAAAATGGAGTTGATAAACCACATATTCAGTGCCCAGCACAGTGTTTGGAACATTTATTACACATTTAGTATATTGTTCCTTCAAGAATTCTGACCTATTTGAGAAATAATTCAAAGAATAAACTGGGGTGCCTGAGTGGCTTAGTCAGTTGAGCGTCTGACTTCGGCTCAGGTCATGATCTCACAGTTCATTAGTTCTAGCCTCACTTGGAGCTCTGTGCTGACAGCGTGGAGCCTGGAGCCTGGAGCCTGCTTCAGATTCTCTGTGTCCCTCTCTCTGCCCCTCCCCTACTTGTACTCTCTCTCTCTCTCAAAAATGAATAACATTAAATAAATTCACTTTTTAATATTCCTTAAAATAATGTTCATTATTTTGATAGATACTGCATTGAATGTGTAAGATCGCTTTGGGTAGTATTGACATTTTAACAATATTTGTTCTTCCTGTCCAGGAGCATGGAATATTTTTCCTTTTTTCTGTGTGTCTTCTTCAATTTCTTTCATAAGTTTTCTATAGTTTTCAGTGTATAAGTTTTTCACCTCTTTGGTTAGATTTATTCCTAGGTATTTTATGGTTTTTGGTACAATTGTAAATGGGATCGATTCCTTGATTTCTCTTTCTCTTGCTTCATTATTGGTGGATAGGAATGCAACTGATTTCTGTGCATTAATTTTATATCCTGAGATTTTGCTGAATTCATGGATCGGTTATAGCAATTTTTTGGTGGGATCTTTTGGGTTTTCCAGATAGAGTTTCATGTCATCTGCGAAGAGTGAAAGTTTGACCTCCTTCTGGCTGATTTTGATGTCTTTTATTTCTTTGTGTTGTCTGATTGCTGAGGCTAAGGCTTCCAATACTATGTTGAATAACAATGGTGAGAGTGGACGTCCCTGTCTTGTTCATGACCTTAGGGGGAAGGCTCTTAGTTTTTCCCCATTGAGGATGATATTAGTGATGGGTCTTTCATATATGGCTTTTATGATCTTGAGGTATGATCCTTCTATCCCTACTTTCTTGAGGGTTTTTATCAAGAAAGGATGCTGTATTTTGTCAAATACTTTATCTCCATCTATTGAGAGGATCATGTGGTTCTTGTTCTTTCTTTTATTGATGTGATGAATCACATTGATTGTTTTGTGGATATTGAACCAGCCCTGCTTCCCAGGTATAAATCCCATTTAGTCATGGTGAATCATTCTTTTAATGTATTGGTGGATCTGGTTGGATTCTTTTAATGTACTGTTGGATCTGCTAATATCTTGTTAAGGATTTTTGCATCTATGTTCATCAGGGAAATTGGTGTATAGTTCTCCTTTTTAGTGGGGTCTTTGGTTTTGGAATCAAGGAAGTGCTGGCTTCATAGAATAAGTTTGGAAGTTTTTCTTCCATTTCTATTTTTTGGAACAGCTTCAAGAGAATAGGTGTTAACTCTTCCTTAAATGTTTGGTAGAATTCCCCTGGAAAGCCATTTGGCCCTGGACTCTTGTTTTTTCGGGAGATCTTTTATTACTAATTTGATTTGTTTACAGATTATAGGTCTGTTCAAATTTCCTTCTTCCTGTTTCAGTTTTGGTGGTTTTGTGTTTCTAGGAATTTGTTTATTTCTTCCAGATTTCCCATTTTATTGACGTATCATTTCTCATAATATTCTTTTATTATTGTTTGTATTTCTGCTATGTTGGTTGTGATCTCTCCTATTTCATTCTTGATTGTATTTATTTGGGTCTTTTCCTTTTTCTTTTTGATCAAACTGGCTAGGGATTTATCAATTTTGTTAATTATTTCAAAGAACTAGCTTCTGGTTTCATTGATCTGTTCTACTGATTTTTTGTTTTTGATAGCATTGATTTCTCTTCTGATCTTTATTATTTCCTGTCTTCTGCTGTTTTGGGGTTTTATTTGCTGTTTTTTCCCAACTCTTTAAGGTGTAAAGTTATGTTGTGTATCTGAGACCTTTCTTGCTTCTTAGGAAGGCCTGGCTTGCTATATACTTCCCTCTTACAATTGCCTTTGCTGCATCCCAGAGGTTTTGGGCTGTGGTGTTATTATTTTTCATTGGCTTCCATGTACTTTTTAATTAGCCATTCATTCTTTAGTAGGATGGTCTTTAGTCTCCAAGTATTTGTTATCTTTCCACATTTTTTTCTTGTGGTTGATTTTGAGTTTCATAACATTGTGGTCTGAAAATATTCATGGTATGATCTCGATCTTTTTGTACTTGTTGAGGGCTGATTTGTGTCCCAGTATATGGTCTATTCTGGAGAACATTCCATGTGCACTGGAGAAGAATGTGTTCCATTGCTCTAGGAGGAAATGTTCTAAATATACGTGTTAAATCCATCTGGTCCAGTGTGTCATTCAAAGCCATTGTTTCCTTGTTGATTTTATGTTTGGATGATCTTTCCAATGCTATAAGTGGGATGTGGAAGTTCCCTACTGTTATGGTATTATTATCAGTGAGTTTCTTTATGTTTGTGATTAATTGATTTATATATTTGGGTGCTCTCACATTTCAAGCATAAATGTTTACAGTTGTTAGGTCTTTTGTGGATAAGCCCCTTAACTATGATATAATGCCCTTCTTCATCTCTTGTTACAGTCTTTATTTTAGTCTAGATTGTCTAATATAAGAATGGCCACTCCATCTTTCTTTTGTGGACTATTATGGTTCTCCATCCTCTTACTTTCAATCTGAAGGTGTCTTTAGGTCTAAAGCGTGTCTCTTGTAAACAGCATATAGATGGATCATGTTTTCTTATCCATTCTGTTACCCTAGGTCTTTGATTGGAGTATTTAGTCCATTGACGTTTAGAGTGAGTACTGAAAGATATGAATTTATTGGCTTTATATTGCATGTAGAGTTGAAGTTTCTGATGGTGTTCTCTGGTCCTTTCTAGTCTTTGTTGCTTGTGGTCTTTTTTGTGTGTGTTTTCTCCCCTCAGAGAGTCTCCCTTAAAATTTCTTGCAGGGCTGGTTTAGTGGTCATGAACTCCTTTAATTTTTGTTTGTCTGGAAAACTTTTTATCTCTCCTTCTATTTTGAATGGCAGCCTTGCTGGATAAAGAATTCTTGGCTGCTTATTTTTCCAGTTCAGCTCATTGAATATATCCTGCCACTCCTTTCTGGACTGCCAAGTTTCTGCCGTTAGGTATGCTGCTAAGCTGATCTGTCTTCCCTTGTAGGTTAAGGACTTTTTCCCCTTGATGCTTTCATAATTCTTTCCTTGCCTGAGTATTTTGTGAATTTGACTATGATATGCCTTGTTGATGGTCAGTTTTTGTTGAATCTAATAGGAGTCCTCTGTCCTTCCTGGATTTTGATGTCTGTGTCTTTCCCCAGGTTAGGAAAGACATCTTTCCTAGTTCAGACATCTTGCTTGTATATGTGTTGATTAAGTCCCTGCCTGTCATTTATTCCTGCTCTTTCTTTTGGGCTGAAGTCCTTTGTTTCATCATTTTGAAGGAAGAAAAGGACTTAATAAGGTAAAAAAAAAAAAAATTAAAAAATTAAAAACAACCTACAAAAAAGTCAAATAAATGATATTAGATTCTAGATGTGTTTTGGTTTGGCTGTTGAAAAGAGCTTAATAGAATAGAGAAAAAGAAAAAAAGGAAAAAGAAAGGAAAATATTTGAAAATTTGAAAAAATGAATACAGTGAAATAGAATAAAATAAAATAATGGAACTAGAATAGAATTTGAAAAATTTACACAAAGCAAAAAATATAGTAGAAAAAAATTAAAAATATTTTTAATAAAAATTGAAAATAAAAATAAACTTTTTCTGTATTCACATAAAAGAAAAAAAGAAAATATGGACCATCAAACAGACTGAAATACGATTGAAATTACATTGTTTTTCCCTAGAAGTCAAACTATGAAGCACATTATAGTCTGTAAACTGAGCAGGGGGGAAAGACTTGTGGTGTCTCTGAAGAGCGACACCAGTTGAGTGGGGCTTAGTGTAATGGCTCCATTCTCCACTAGATGGCGCTGCCTAGCTTACTGGAATGGATTGTTGTGCCACATGTAGGCATGTATGGGCATGTGGTGTGGGGTGAAAATGGAATCACCCAGCTAGCCAGTCTGGTATCAGAACTCTGTGCTCTTCCAGACCAGCAATTGTCCTTTGTCTTCAGCTTCTGTCCACTACTTGCTTTTACAGTCCGTGACCAAGCTGTCAAGTTGCCAGGCAGCACCTCCCTCCTGAGTTTTATACAGATGCGGCTGTGTTTCCCAACCCCTCACTTATGAGGGATTGCATCTTTGATCTTTTTTGATCCTCTGGGGGAGAGTCTCACCGAGTAATTGCCGGATGCCCACCCATACCCAGGAACATTCGTGGGATTGTTCTGCTGCCAATACCCAGAGACTGCAGCTGAGTGCCAGCCTGACCCAGAAAAAGTTCACAGGATCATGTAGCAGCATTTCAGGGATTATGGTAAATCACAACACACTTCTGGCACCAGGCTTCCCCCATAAAGTCATTGTTCCTTGAATGTGGTTGTTCTCCAGGGTTTGCTGGGACCTTTGGCTGTGGGGTGGTCACACAGCCTCTACCAAACGTCCACCCAGTGGGGGAAACCACCTCTCCCTGTGTGGCCCATGAACCCCTCGGATTTCACTCTCTGTTCCTGGGGATTTGCCCTTCCAACCAGAGTACCAACAGGTATGGAGGTGGGGAGTCTCAGACTGTGTGCTCCCCCTGTTTATAGAGTCTTAATGGAATTTAAACCCTCTCCTTTCTCCCTTTTTTGTTTGGTCCCTGTGGGCTGTTCCCACTTTTTCACTTTCCTCCATCTGCTTTGGGTGAGGGTGGGGGAAGAGTACTTTTCCCACACTCCCCTTTCCCCCCTTCTCCATTCTCTCTTGCAAAAACAGCCCCTGCCCTCCGCGGCTTTTGGCTTTTCTTTCCCCCCAGTTCACTTCTCTATGCCTTGTACCTGCTGAATTTTTTGGTTCAGGTTGTGCTTATTGTTATGTTAATCCTCAAATCAGTTTTCTAGGTGTACAGGATGGTTTAGTGGTGATCTGGCTGTATTTCTTGGAGGAGAGACACAAAAAATACTTCCATACTGTTCTGCCATCTTGGCTCCTCCCCCCATGATTCACCGGATATTAAGAAACTCAATCATCCTGAAATGTTGGTATTGTTTCCCTATTCATTTTTAACCTCTAAATGTGGACTTCTGTTATTATTATTATTTTTTGGTACTGATATACGCCCTCACACTCTTTGAACTTCGTTATTGGACTTGACTCTTTTGCATTCTCCCATTCTAGATGCAGGATAACAGCCTTCTGTTGTTGCTTTTATTCAGTTAGTTTGTCTCTCCTAACTGCACTGCCTATCACAGACATTTTTGGGTTGAAACGATTATGATAGTTATTTTAAAATTAGGTTTCAAGCTCCTATAAAAGAAGGGATCATGTTTTATACTTTGTGAACTCAGGCACTTAATATTTGCTGTTATATATAAAGAGTAATGTCTGAGGAATTTTGCTACCGCTGCCCAGTAACAGTAAACCTGATAAGCCTCCAAATAATGTACAGACAAAAAGCCTCTAAGCTCAAGACATGATGAATACAGCTAAGAAAAGCCAAACTAAGATTACTGAGTAACTGGTAAGTAACTTATAGAAAGGTACACTTTCATTAATTTGCAAATATTACCTATGCCATATCTCCTTGGTGGTGAAGCCAAGGAACAGACAAGAGGTGGGGGAGGAAGAGAAGTGGTAGTGAAGGTAGCTGTAATTATGGACAGCCTTTACTTTGCATTTATTATTTAATTTAATCTTTGCAATAACTCAATGAATTAGGCACAGTATTTATTCTTTTCATTTATTTGTATTCATTTAAAGACAGATAAATTGGGTGTTAGTGAAGTTTGGTAATTTGCCCAACATCATGTTCACACAGTTGTGGTAGAGTTGAGATTCCAGTCTTTATGTTTGGTTTCTTTGGGATGGAATTTTCCTTCTCATTGTTAATTGATCTATATATGAGTCTATCCAATGGTGTTACATATTTGGCCTCTCCACATTCCTCATTTCCTCCAGCAGTAATTGGTTAACTCAGGAGCAAGATTTTAGCTCCTTTCTTTCTTTTCCTTTTGGGAACAAGCTGCTTTCAAGTTGCTCCTCTGTGCTATACCTTTTACTGGGCCAGTACCTGCAATACAGCCTGGTGTTGGGGGTAAGTCTGTCATATTGTGGGGTTTAGTTTCAAGAATCCCATAGTTTTCAGAACTGGGTCACATCCATGGATTTCAGTGATATCAATATTAAGACTGATATTTGATTATTCATTTATCTATACTTTTCCTGATTAGTTTGGTTCAGAAGTAAGCTGAGGGGGATAAAAAGGCTTATGTTTTGGCTCCAAACTATGTTCTTTTCCTTACATAAGCTCAAAATACAATTAAACATAAATAGAAGAGTTAAAAAAAAGACAGTAAATAGCAGACAAAAAGTTGGAAAGAGAAAGAAAAAAATAAAACTGCTCCACTGTTGTGAAAAATTCAAAGGAGGAATAATCTATTCCATATATTATGATCCCAGAGTGCACAGCAGAGCACAATAATTAATGTTCATGATGACAATCCTTGATCCATCAAGAAAAATTAAATTATGTTCAGCAGAATTTCTTTTCTTTACCTCAGCTGGGGATGAATGTGTAATACATTTTAGAAAGATTGATTCTTTTGATAAAGGAAATGTCATTTTACTTATATTTGCTGGACCGTCTAAGGAATACCTTTGTGAAAATACTTAAATATAGAAAAGCAAAAGGAATTGTTGAAGATAGCTTCTTTAAGAATACATTGTCTTTCAAATTAAAGATTTTACCACAGCATCTGCGTTTGTTTACTCCAGTTTGCTTAATCAGAGGTAATCAGGGTTTTAAAGTTTTACATTAATTGGTAAAAAAAAAAATCAGCTCTGAATGCCTGTTTTAAACGTGGTGGATCAGTTGTATCTTGTTTTTAAGGAAAAGGTGTAGAACATCCATTTGGATTTAAATTAAGCTAAACCTTAGGGATCAAGCTTATCAGACTTAAATTATAATTAAATAGACTCACAATAATGGATAAACAATGTTCTATTCATTCCAGAATGCAGATATTTTAATTGGCATTGTGGGAAGGAAAGGGGATGTTTAGCAGGAGATGGTGTGAAGGGGATGTCTTCAAGAGAAGGTGTGAAAGTGTGAAGATGTAAAATTATAACTAAGAGTCACTGCCTGGCGGCATTATGTTGATGAATTTTGTCAGAGTCCTAGAGTAGAGCAGACTGAGAGAGGCTGACCTCTTATGCTAACCATTCCATAAGAGACTAAAATACACAAAGCAGACTGCCAGTTTGTCAGATCACAATGGAGTAATGGAAGATGAGAAGGAATATTCATAACCTCATCTAGGGCACCCACTTTGTTGAATTAGGGTGCCTGGGAGACTGAATTAATCATTTAAAGGCTGTTTGGTAAGTCTGGAATTTAAGTAAAAGGAGATGGGTAATCTTGAAGATGTCAACCAGTGGATGGTAGGGCCTATTGAATCATCCCTGAGCCTCCATGGAGTTATAACAATATATGGTAATATTTATTAATCATGTTGTTAGGCACAATAGTATAAATGCTTTATTTATTTATTTTTGTTTTTTTTCCCTTAAATGGTTTATTGTCAAGTTGGTTTCCATATAACACCCAGTGCTCATCCCCACAAGTGCCCTCCTCCATGCCCATCTCCCCCCTTCCCCTCTCCCGCACCCCCATCAGCTCTCAGTTTGTTCTGAGCATTCAAGAGTCTCTCATGGTATGCCTCCCACCCTCTCCCTCACTATTTTTCCCCTTCTTCTACCTTATGATCCTCCATTAGCTTCCTCCTAATCCACCTATATGTGGGAACATATGGTATCTGTCCTTCTCTGCCTGACTTATTTTGCTCAGCATAACACCCTCAAGGTCCATCCATGTTGCTACACATGGCCAGATTTCATTCTTTCTCATTGCCGTGTAGTATTCCATTCTATAGATAAACCACATCTTCTTGATCCATTCATCAGCTGATGGACACTTAGGCTCTATCCATGTTTTGGCTATTGTTGAGAGTGCTACTCTCAACATTGGGGTATATATGTTGGAGTACATATTGGAGTGCCCCTATGCATCAGCACTCCTGTATACTTTGGGTAAATTCCTAGTAGTGCTACTGCTGTGTCATAGGGGAGCTCTATTGTTAATTTTTTGAGGAACCTCCACACTTTTCCAGAGAGGCTGCACCAGTTTACATTCCCACCAACAGTGTAGGAAGGAGCCTGTTTCTCTCCATCCTCGTCAGCATCGAGAGTCTCCTGATTTGTTCATTTTAGACACTCTGACTGGCGTGGGGTGTATCTCAGTGTGGTTTTGATTTATATTTCCCTGATGATGAGAGACGCTGAGCATCATTTCATGTGTCTCTTGGCCATCTGGATGTCCTCTTTGGAGAAGTGTCTGTTCATATCTTTTGCCCATTTCTTCATTGGATTATTTGTTTTTCGGGTGTGGAGTTTGGTGAGTTCCTTATAGATTTTGGATACTAGCACTTTACCTGATATGTCATTTGCGACTATCTTTTCCCATTCTGTCAGTTACCCATTAGTTTTATTGATTGTTTCCTTTGTTGTGCAGAAGCTTTTCATCTTGATGAGGTCCCAATAGTTCATTTATGCTCTTGATTCCCTTGCCTTTGGGGATGTGTCAAGTAAGAAATTGCTGTGGTTGAGGTCAAGGAGGTTTTTTCCTGCTTTCTCTTCTATGGTTTTGATGGTTTGCTTCACACTTTCAGGTCTTTTATCCATTTTGAGTTTATTTTTGTGTATAGTGTGAGAAAATGATCTAGTTTCATTCTTCTGTATGTTGTTGTCCAGTTCCCCAAGTACCATCTGTTAAAGAGGCTGTCTTTTTTCCATTGGATACTCTTTCCCATTTTGTCAGATTAGTTGGCCATACATTTATGGGTCCAATTCTGAGTTCTCTATTCTATTCCATTGGTCTATGTGTTTGTTTTTGTGCTAATACCGTACTGTCTTGATGATTACAGCTTTGTAGTAGAGGCTAAAGTCTGGGATGGTGATGCCTCCCGTTTTTGTTTTATTCTTCAGTATTACTTTGGCTATTCGGGGTCTTTTGTAGTTTCATACAAATTTTAGGATTGTTTGTTCTAGTTTTGAGAAGAATGCTGGTGCAATTTTGATTGAGATTGCCCTGAATGTGTAGATTGCTTTGGGTAGTAATGATGTTTTAACAAGATTTATTCTTCTGACCTATGAGCATGGAATGTTTTTCCATTTCATTGTGTCTTCTTCAATTTCCTTCATAAGTTTTCTATAGTTTTTATCATACAGATCTCCTATATCTTTGGTTAGGTTTATTCCTAGGTATTTTATGGTTTTTGTGCAATTGTGAATGTGATCAGATTTTTTTATTTCTCTTTCTCTTGCTTCAGTATTGGTGTATAAAAATGCAATCTATTTCTGTATGTTGATTTTGTACCATGCAACTTTGCTAAACTCATGGATCAGTTCTAGTCAGCTTCTGGTGGGGTCTGTTGGCTATTCTACGTAGAGTTTCATGTCGTCTGCGAAAAGTGAAAGTTGACTTCTTCTTTGCCCATTCTGATGCCTTTTATTTCCTTTTGTTGTCTGATGGCTGATGCTTGGACTTCCAGCACTATATTAAACAACAGTGGTGAGAGTGGACATCCCTGTCGTGTTGCTGATCTCAGGGGAAAGCTCTCAGTTTTACCCCATTGAGGATGATGTCAGCTGAGGGCTTCTCATAGATGGGTTTTATGATATTTAGGTAAGTTCCTTCTATCTCGACTTTCTCGAGGGTCTTTATTAAGAAAGGATGCTGTATCTTTTCAAATGCTTTTTCCGCATCTATTGACAGGATCATATGGTTTTTATCTTTTCTTTGTTAATGTCATGTACCACATTGATGGATTTGTGAATACTGAACCAGCCCTGTAACCCAAAAATGAATACCACTTGATCATGGTGGATAATCCTTTTTATGTGCTATTGCATTCGATTTGCAAGTATCTTGTTGAGGATTTTTGCATCCATATTCATCAAGGATATTGGCCTGTAGTTCTCTTTTTTTGCTGGGTCTCTGTCTGACTAGGGAATCAAAGTGATGCTGGCTTCATGAAATGAGTCTGGAAGTTTTCCTTCGATTTCTATTTTTTCGAATAGCTTGAGAAGAATGGGTATTAACTCTGATTTAAATGTCTGGTAGAATTCATCAAGGAAGCCATCTGGCCGAGGGCTCTTATTTGTAGGGAAGTTTTTGATAACTGATTCAATTTCTTCACTACTTATGGGTATGTTCAGATTTTCTATCTCTTCCCGTGTGAATTTTGGTAGTGTGTCTGTTTTTAGGAATTTTTCCATTTCTTCTAAGTTGTCTAGTTTGTTGGCATATAATTTTTCATAGTATTCCCTGATGATTGCTGTATTTCTGAGGGATTGGTTGTAATAAGTTCATTTTGATTCATGATTTTGTCTATTTGGGTGCTCTCTCTTTTCTTTTTGAGTAGCCTGGTTCCAGGTTTGTCAATTTTGTTTATTTTTTCAAAAAACCACCTCTCGATTTCATTGATCTGTTTGTCTTTTTCGTTTCTATATTGTTTATTTCTTCCCTGATCTTTATTATTTCTCTTCTCCTACTGGGTTTGGGGTGCTCCTGTTGCTCTCCCTCTAGTTCCTTTAGGTGCACTGTTAGATTTTGTACTTGTGCTTTTTTTAATTTCTTGAAATAGGCCTGGAGTGCAGTGTACTTTCCTCTTAGGACTGCCTTTGCCGCATTCCTTAGGGTTTGGATTATTGTATTATCATTTTCATTTGTTTCCATATATTTTTAAATTTCTTCTCTAATTGCCTGATTGGCCCATTCGTTCTTTAGTAGGCTCTTCTTTAACCTCCATGTTTCTGGGGGTTTTCCAGACTTCTTCCTATGATTGATTTCAAGTTTCATAGCATTGTGATCTGAAAGTGTGCATGGTATGAGCTCAATTCTTTTATATTTATTGAGCGCTACTTTATGTCCCAGTATGTGATCTATCTTGGAGAATGTGCCATGGGCACTTGAGAAGAAAGTGGGTTGCATGGCCTCAGGATGTAGAGTTCTAAATATATCTGTCAGATCATTCTAGTCCAATGTGTCATTCAAGTCCGTTGTTTCTTTAGTGATATTCTGTCTAGTTGATCTATCTATTGCTGTAAGTAGAGTATTAAAGTCCCCTGCTATTAGCACATTCTTCTCCAAAAGATTGTTTCTGTTTGTGATTAACTGTTTTATATATTTGGGTCCTCCCATATTAGGTGCGTAGACATTTATAATTGTTAGCTCTTGCTGATGGATAGACCCTTTAATTATTATATAATGCCCTTCTTCAGCCCTTGTTACTGCCTTTACTTTAAATTCCAGTTTGTTGGATATAAGTATAGCTACCACAGCTTTCTTTTGACTTCCAGTAGAAATAGATATTTCTCCATTCCCTTACTTCCAATATGAAGGTGTCCTCCAGTCTAAAATAAGTTTCTTGTAGACAGCAAATAGATAACTTTTGTTTTTTTATCCATTCTGCTACCCTATGTCTTTGGATTGGAGCATTCAGCACATTTACATTCAGTGTTATTATTCAAAAATATGGGTTTAGAGTCCTCGTGTCCTTCGTGGGGTTCATGCTTTTGGTGGTGTCTCTGGTTACTTGAGTTCCTTGCAACATTTCTCTCAGAGAGTCCCCCTCAGGATTTCTATTAGGGCTGGTTTAGTGGTAACAAATTCTTTCAACTCTTGTTTATTTGGAAAGACTTTTATCTCTCCTTCTATTCTGAATGACAGGCTTCTTCGATAGAGGATTCTTGGCTGCATATTTTTTCTGTTCATCACATTGAAGATTTCCTGCCATTCCTTTCTAGCCTGCCAAGTTCAGTAGATAGGTCTGTAACCACTCTGATAGGTGTCCCTTTGTATATTAAGGCCTTTTTATCCCTAGCTGCTTTCAGAATTCTCTCTTTGTCTTTATATTTTGCCGGTTTCACTATGATATGTCATGCAGTAGATCAATTCAAGTTACATATGAGGGGAGGTCTCTGTGTCTCTTGGATTTCAGTGTCTGTTTCCTATCCCCAGATTGGGAAGTTCTCTGCTATAATTTGTTCCAGGACTCCTTCAGCACCTTTCCCTCTCTCTTCCTCTTCTGGAGTTCCTATGATGCAGATATTTTTCCATTTGATTGTATCGCTGAGCTCTAGAACTCTCCTTTTGTGTTCCTGGGTCAGTTTATCTCTCTTTTTCTCGGCTTCCTCTTTTTCTATAATTGTGTCTTCTAAATCACTTATTCTCCTCTCTACCTCTTCAATACGTGCATTGGACACCTCCATTTCATTGTGTATCTCATTTATAGCATTTTTTAGTTCATCACAACTATTTTTAAGCTCCATATTCTTTGTAGCAATAATTTCTCTGATGTCTTCCATGCCTTTTTCAAGCCCAGTGATTAATTTTATGACTATCGTTCTAAATTCTTTTTTAGTTATGTTGCTTGTATTTGTTTTGAGCAGTTCTTTAGCTGTCACTTCTTTCTGGAATTTCTTTGGTGGAGAGTTCTTCCATTTTGTCGTTTTGGTTAGCTTTCTATCTCTTGTTAACTTTAAAAGCTTGTTATACACTCTGCCCCTGTGGGTGCTGCTGTATTAAAGAGGGATCTTTGACTGTCCAGGGCCTATCCATTCAGGAAGTGTTCTTGGAATGGTGTATCTTGGTTTCTCTTGTTGAGACTTTGGTTATTTTATTTCCCTACTCGTAGTGGTATTTGGGACTCTCCACCATGTGTAATTTGGCGTGTTTCTTGAGGTAGCACTGGAAAAGAAAACAGACAGACAGCCCCACGGGGAACAAAGGTACACAAATGCACAGACAAATCCAACAAACACGGAAACCGAAAGGGAAAAAGAAAAAGAAAAACTGAAGGGACACATACAAAAAAAAAAAAAAAAGAAAAGAAAAGAAAGAGGAAGGAAGGAAGACAAATAATAAAAATAAAAATATATAAAAAAGAAAAAATTCAAAAGACAAAAGACAGTCTAATGCATAGAATCAGAATTTCCAGCTACAAATACAGAGCTGGGTGTATGCAGTGCTGGTGGAAGAGCGTATACAAAGAGAGAAATGACAGGATGGGGAGGAGCAAAATTAGAAATGAAATGACCAGGCAGAGAGACTAAGAGGCTTGATTCAGAGGTAGAAATTGTAGAATATGTTTAGAGGTGATGAGAAAGAAATGAAGATGCTATTCAGAGAAACTATATAGTCTGATTACTCCAGAGAGGGATCAAAAGGTAGTGTTGGAGGTGTAGAATGTACATCTAGAGAATGGATTAAATGTGACTGTTTAAGCAAACCACTGACCAGAGTGCGGTGACCAGCAGAACGGAGGGTTACAAATGAGAAAAGGGAGAATATATCTGAATAGAAATAATTATCTAGAATTAATCATGACAGTGCATCCATGTTGGTCTTGCCCCAAGCTCAGGAAAAAAAAAGCTACTCTCCAGCGGGGATGGGCATGGTTTGGTGTAGGCAGGTCTTTCCCTTAGGCCCTGCCTTGGTGGTTGTGGGGAGAAAAATGGCATCGCCCCATTCCCTTCTTCAACCAAGCGTTGCAAATCATTCCTTTGGGTCCGATCTCCCTGTGCTGTGTGTGTAGCCAAGGTGGGCTGTGTTCAGTGCCCCACACCCCGCCTCATTTCCAGGTTCCAGTCCACAGTCTTTATTGATACTGCCTGAAACCAGTCCCACAGGTCAATGCTTCCCTGCTGCTGGGGGTGGGGGAAGTGGTGCAGCCTCAGATCTGCTGCCTCAGCGCTGCCTGCTGCCCGGGGTCAAGCCCTGAATGCAGCCTCAGGCCTGCAGCATCTGTGCCTCTGGGGATGGTGCCGAGATTGCAGCAGAGCAGTTTTTCCTGGCGCCTTTGGGGACTCGGGGCACCTAGTTCAAAGTCAGCACCCCAGGTAGAACTAAAAACACTCTCATTCCAAGCCAAGGTTTTTCTCTTCTCCAGGGACAGTTCTTTGAGCAGTTTCAGCTGCTCTTTCTTTTCCCCTCAACTCCCCGTGGCTGCCTGTGAGTTGGGCTCCCTCCCCCACTCCATGTCTCTGCCTCGGCCTGCTTTTATCTTCCCCAGTTTGCACTCACGCACTTATGAGGTTGCCTTCCCAGTGTACTCTGTCTCTTTCTCCTCCCAAACTCCTGTGGCTCAGTGTCCTATGGCTTCAGGCCTTCTCTGTTTGAGAGATGGGTGCAAGTGAAATGCATGGAGCTTCCTACTTCTGTGCCATCTTGCCTCCCTGCTTTGTTTATATTAATTCATAAATCCTCCCAGCAGCCCCAGAAGGTAACCTCTTAGGAGGTGTCCTCCCTGCTAAGAAGATGGAAAAAAATGGAGGAACCAGAATTTAAGGAATGAACTCTCTTCCGGGAGGGCAGGTGATTTTCAGAGGTTGGATTCAAACCAGGCAATCAGAGTCTAAATCCAATGTTTTTAAGAGTTATGCTATTTTATCTCTCTAGGGGTACTTTGTTTTTTCCTGGATTCAGTGTTTCTTCTCTCAGGGTAGTACTGGATAAACACTGCCAAGTTCTCATTTCTTCCAGTTCCCATTTATATGCTCCAAGCTCCCCACTGTGATTTTGTTCTTATGGTCTTCCTCTAGATAAATTACAGTCACATGGGCATTACTGTTTACCAACTTATAATCACGTTCTAGATTTTTCACTCTGAGATTTCATCCAGTCCATTTGGATTGGGTGTTAGGTGTTTGTATTCATTTACACAATGATTGTATTACTCTCAGAGGAGCTGAGAGTCTTGAAGCTCATTTCCTTTCAATTGTGTGTATATTTTACTAGCATTATTACAACCTAATTTCTGTTAGTTTTAAGTTCTTGGGAATCTGGTAGAACGCTCCGGTCATTGTTGCCTTCATATACCAGATAATTAATAGGTACAATATTGATGGAAGAATCTCAGAATGGATTATAAAACTATTTGGCTTTTGACCAGTGGGTGTATTATAAGAATTCCCAAACTCCCAGCCTCTCACAATTTTCTTTTTAACTTCATTGAATTTTAAGAACTGGAATTGACAAATAAAAGAATCTTACTTGTCACAATTATTTTTTTATTTGCACTTAGAGATTGTCTAAGAATAGTATGGTGAGAGGATTTTACATTTGTGGTTTTTGGTATGATCAATTCCCTATCATTAAGCCTATGAATCATGGCTGTAAAATGAGCCTAAAAATTTCCCCAATGTATTTTATGTTCTCCTGTAAGTGAAGAGGTAACTTTTGACTTGAATGCTAATGTTAGGATATATTTCAGATCCTCCAAGCAGTTCCATGAGATCCTTGGACGTAAGCTGCTTTATCTAGCCTCCTTCTAAGTATTTGAGACAGCCACTTATGAATTACTATGCGCTGACGACTTTATCTGACTGTACCAAAAGATGTGGGGTGGATTATGAATCAGTTTGTGGAGACACAACTCAATTTTCTGGACTGTCAATTAAGACAGGTGAGGTCGTATAACAAATAACCTTCCTGCTCCAAAATCCCACATGGATGCTCAGATGTTCTGAAACCTTTACTGGATTTTCCTGCCTTGGCAGTAAACTGTCATATGTTCAGCAAAGTCAGTGTGTCTTGGCAGAGTGGCAGGACTGGCTGCCTCATGCACCAACAGGAGGAACAGGAGGGGATGGACTTTCTAACCCACTGTACAGATGTGAGGTGTGGAATATACCCTGAAATATCCATTTCAATCTTTGGAGATGTTTCAGTTCATAAATTATAAATGTTCTTTATTGCTGCACAGGTCATGAGAGAATTACAAATGATAATTCTTAGACCATTATTAGAAGAAAGCAATCTTTTGGGAAAATGGGGAGGTAGGATGAGGCACAAAGAGAGGGAATTAGAAATGCACGTAGTCCAGAGGGGCTGAAGTAATGCTGATGACAGAGTTTGGAAATGTCAGCAGCAGATGGGATCTGCCATCATTTGCCAATTGCAGACTGTTTCAGTCCCCATAACAAATGCATGGCTCCCTTGGAGCAAAGGGTGATTTCACAAAACAATAGCAGAAATGGCTAAGGAGTTTGAAACTGCAGAACAGCTATTGTGATAAATGTACCCTATTGGGAGAGATGTTGTATGAGAGTATAAGATATAAACAAAGAGGATACAGAGGGCAGTCACCTAGCGTTTAAGAATTATGTGAGTCTTGTTTAAAACTTCATTTAGTCACAATCATAAAATATTACCTTTTAATACTTCCTTGTATTTGCTGCCTATATTTGAATGGAAATAATCTGCCTTTGTATTTTGAAAATCTGTTTTAAAGTAATAGGCCATAAATTGATTTCAAAATCAAAAGTCAAACAATAAAGTCACTGTAAGAAACAATGCATGTTGAAAGTATATATTTTTCACATCTCATGATGTACCACCTTTCTTCAGCTGAATGGTATATAATGCAAATACAACCATTACCTGCTTAAGGCTTAACTAACAGGCCAACAAATGGGTCAACAAGCAAACAAAATGGAGAAAGGCAATAGAGAGAAGGCTGTCAACTTAATGTAAAAACATTCTGAAGAATCACACAGTCTGGAGGAAATGTTAATGTCAGTGGTTGTCAGGGTCCTAGGTAACATAGATTGCAGAAGCAGCTAGTTTGAATAGCCCTGATTTTTGTTTGGAGAATTCTTGTTCTCAGCCTATGTGGTTTGGGTAGTGTTGATCTCACCAATCGTTGCTGGGGTGGGCCCTTATTGGCATAATGCTATCCCCCTAGTCATGGTTTAGGGGTGAAAATGGATCCAAACAATGAGGCTTCTTATGAGGTTCCAGGAGGAGGTACTCTTTTCTGCTAGACTCAAACAAGAGAATACGTGAGGAAAAGCTGCATCTTGTTCCCACATAGATTCTATGCAAGACATCAATACTTTGGAGGACTTTGGAGCCATGAGATGGAAAGAGAGGAATCAGAACCCAGTCACATTGTTGGAGCTCCAGCATCAAGCTTTGCTGAGACAGTTCAGAGTAAAAAAAGGTTTGTTGAGGAGTGTCACTAGTGAAAGGAAAAGAGAAGAGGCGAGATTGGTCCAGGAGAGCTATTGGACCACAGCACAGACCTGACCTAGTCCCTGACAGCCTATGGGAAGCTCCAGAGTAAAAACTGTTCACTAGAGAAGTATTCCATTGCACAGAAATGCCTAAGTTCTTGTACCAACACTTTGCTCAGTCCCAGACTGTGGGCAGACCTGGGAAGAGTAGGAATTCTCCTTCACTTAGTCATTGGCTGGGGGCTGCCTGGGGAAGAACATGGTCATGGCTCAGAAGCTGAGGTCAACCATGCAAGAGATGACAGCTGAAGGTTGTTAACCAGAGAGACTCCTTTCAGCTAGGCACTCAGTTCTCTCTCAAAGGGTGAACTGAGAGAGGAATCACTGTATCTGCCAAAGGAGCTACTGAAAAAGCCAGCCATATCATTTATGTGGTCCAATATACCCTCTATAGACTTGAAATACTGAAATGTAACTGAAAAAGTTCTGATGGAGGGAGAGAAGCTGGGGTTTCTCTTCGAGGGCAGCAGATGAGAGCGTGTCTGTGGGTCTGAGATTCTAATTCACAGAGTCCATTGATGAGACTGGGCAGATGTCAAGTAGGAAGGGGTTTAATGGTCAGCATCCCCTGGATGTGGAGCTGGAGAAGAATCTCTTGTAATTTCCTATCTCAATCAGATTGGCTTGGTCACCTGATGCTTTCTATGCCTATGTCTGCTTGAGTGATTTCAACATTCATATGGATGAAGATTCCAAACCTAACTTCACAGCTTTGACCTCAGCTATCTTAATGGTTTTCACTTCAAATCCATTTCAGCAATTGACTCCTTAGCCCATGCTCTGGATTTTATTATCAACTAGCACTGCTTTTCCTGACAAATCTGAGACTCTAAGAACTCATTTTACAATCACACCCTCTAATTCTTCCATCTTTCCCACCTTCTTTTTATTATCAGTGAAATATATAGACATTTTTAGATTTCTGGATTAGTCTCTCTTTTTTTCCCTTCTTGTTCTAATTTTTAGACTATTTTTGGCTTTATTTCATTTATGGCTTAGCATGGAGCCATGTAAATTTTTAATCTCTGCTCTCCTTCCTTTCTCCAGCTTTAAATGTGGTGCCATCAAGAATTCCACTTTCATTCTCTTTACTCTTCTAGGATGATGTCATGTTCCTATGGTTTCCACTCCATTTGTTCACAGATGAATTAGTTGCACAAATTATGGTATATAATGGAGTACCATGAAGCTATAAAGGAGAATAACTTAATTATTTCTCAGTTTCTTTGAAACATTCTAGAATGAGTTGGTATAGGCTATAGATAAATATACAAATATTCATGTTTCTATTTCAAATCTCTCCAATGAGACAAATTCTTTGACAGAAGTATTGAATTATAAATCAACTAAAGAAAGCAGAACTGAGTAAAAGTAAGGTATGACCTGGGGCTTTCAGATTCAATATTTTGTAGAAATAACTCTGATTGAATGGTTTTGACTTCAAGGCCACTTTGGAGGGATACAATATGGGTTAGTAAGATGAAAGAGTTTAACTAGTATGGAATTAAAAGCAGAATCAATTGAAAGTAGATTCTAGGGGCACCTGGGTGGCTTAGTCGGTTAAGCGTCCAACTTTCGCTTAAGTCATGATCTTGCGGTCCGTGGGTTCGAGCCCCGCGTCGGGCTCTGTGCTGACTGCCAGCTCGGAGCCTGGAGCCTGTTTCAGTCTATGACTCCCTCTCTCTCTGACCCTCCCTTGCTCACGCTGTCTCTCTCTCTCTCTCCCCTAGAAATAAATAAAACATTAAAAAAAATTTAATTGAAAGTAGATTCTAGGGCCCAAGAATATTATGGAATACACTTGCAAGAGGAAGCGAAAGTTAGAGACATTGTGGGAAAAATGAAGAATGAAGTGACAGTTTATTTGGAGAGAATCTGGTATTGCTGTAGAAAAATAGAGAAGGTAAGATTAGTTAATTCATTTATTCCATCAGATTTGTGTTGGGAATCCTTTATATACCAGACCAGTAGGCCTTAGGGATATGAATATATAAATGAGTTATCCCTTTCTTGGAGAAGCCAATAATCTGATTATGGAAACACATTAACAAATAATTACCATAGTCTAATAAATGCTTCATTGGAATAGAGGATCATAAATGTTGGATATTTACAAAGTCAAAATGATTTTATAAAGGGGCAGATTTGTGAAGGCACTTATGTCAAAGATGACACTCTATTCTAATGCTAACTAGATTTATTCCTTAATGTCTGTGACAAGTTATTCATACCCCAAATTTATAAAACATGCTAAAATAGAATTTCTATGATTATATTTATTTACTAACTTAACATGTAATACCAAATTTCCAGTTTAGGACCAAATCTTATTTTAGTTTTCTGAGAAAGATGGGAAGAGAGAGAATAAAGCATTTAAAAATTAAATCTTGTGATTGCTGAAACAATTTTCACCAAGCCCAGCCAATAGCTTGTTATATTATAAATATAACTTGTCATCTTGTGACAAGATTCAATTTTGAGAATAAGTGAAAATCCATTTCAATTTTCAATTGTTTCATATACTTGAAAACCAAAAATTTATGGAAGGCTTTTTAAATATTTTTGTGTGTGTGTCAGGTGATAGGGAATTATACCCTTTGTATCCCTAGAAGACAGTAAGATTGATGAGTTGTTTGTGCAAGCAATCAGAATCCAGTTCAGACACTATTAAATAATGCATTGTTTCTTCTTACTTTAGCTTAACATGATTTTACCCCAAAGTCATTTCTGAAAGATACCCACAAAGAAATTTAATTCATTGATCTTAAGTCTCAAAGAGCAATTCCATATGGTAGTTGTGTCATATTGTTACTGACTGGCAGAAATTCTCAAAATAGTTGTACTCTGGAATTTGAAATGCAACATTTGTTGTTCACTATAAAGAATGAACAATTTTAAAGTCCGAGGTAGAGGACAAAAACAAAATGAAGAAAAAAAACACAAAGAAGCAGTAACAGTGTCCTATTTCAACAACATTCTCTTACTAACCAGTGCTTAGCTACAGACAGCCAAGCAAAAAATGAAATGCTTTAATATAGCGAAGTTAATGCAATCAAAATTTCAATTACAAAAATGTAGGTGAATTTAATTTGTGCTTGTCAGTTGCCATTTCTTACTCAGTGTGCTTCCTTTTTTAGGTAACAGGAGAAAATATTTTGAAAAATTTGTGTTTCTGTGACCCTAACTAAGTACTCTGTTATTCACAAATAAAATTAGTAGGACTTGATGACTGGAAGTGGGAATATCTGCTTTTATAGAAGAAAAAACCATCTCAGTACATTCATTTCTCTTGAGGGGTTAGGATAAACATATTTGAAAAGCATAGACAGATTAAAGGAATCAGTTCTCAAACTTTGCTGTCCTCTTATTTTTGCATTTTAAATTGAAGTATAACTTACATGTAGCAAAATGCTCACATTTTAAGTATAACCACCAACAATATCAGGATGAGATAAAAAATATTTTATTTTTTAAATGTTTTAAATATTTTTATTTATTTCTAGGAGAGAGAGAGAGAGAAACCGCGTGAGCAAGGGAGGGTCAGATAGAGAGAGGGAATCACAGACCAAAACAGGCTCCAGGCTCTGAGCTGGCAGTCAGCACGCAGGGCTCGAACCCAGGAACCGCGAGATCATGACCTAAGCGAAAGTCGGACGCTTAACCGACTAAGCCACCCAGGCGCCCCGATAAAAAAATATTTTAATTACCCCAAAGCTCCTTCTTGCCCCTTTATAATTAATAAAACTTCCTCCCAAGAGAGAACTATTTTTCTGACTTCTATCGTCATCAGTTAGCGTTATCTGTTCTTAAAGTTCATATAAATGGATTGTTTGGTTCTTTGATTATTACATTAAAGAAACATGTTTGTATTATCACTACTAATTATTTAGGTGTCACTGTACAACAGACATAATGCTTCAAACTCATCATGTTCTCTTTCCAATATTGTATTTTCTATCTATATCATAATTATAAGTGGATTACTTTTGCTTAAGTTAAATGATTCTGAATTAAATGAGGTGGGTGTGAAACAGTTCATTTTGATGGATAGAGCAACCTGGCAGATCTAGGGTGTGAACTAGGCTGGCACATGGGTGGAGTGGCTCCCTGTGCAGGGGGGGCATGGAGTCATGGAGTCATGTATAGTTTTCCGAGTCCAGTCAGTGGAACAGAGCATACATTAGGATTTGTTTCCAGAAGTGGGGTCATATGGTGAGGTCTAAATTGTGGGAATAGGATAGCCCATATTACGGTCAGGGATGAGAAGGGAGAATGTGATGTGCCTTAGAACTGGGGCCTCTAGATCTGCCTGTGCCCATTCCTTCTACCAAACATCAAGATTAGTCCTTCTGCTTCTAATGGTTGGTACCGTCCTGCAGAGGGAGGTCATTGGCTCCATCCTGTAGTTTTGAGAGGTGATGCATAGAAGTTAGGAAAATGCAGGTCCAGCCATCTGGCAGAATCTGTGACATCTAAAGCCCTGGCATTTATGCCCCTCATTACCAGGCCTTGTTTTGGCTGGCTTCAAAGTCAGCACTCTGCTAGATGCAGCCAAAGTTTCAGGCAACCAGAATTCTGTACAAGCTACTTCACCTGCCTATCTTGCCCTTCCCTGCTTACTAACCAGATAGTGAGAAAAGAATCTGAGATGATTAGCCTCTTGACTCCCATCTGAGCTCTATCTTTTATTAACTTTGTGGCTTTGGGCAAATTACTTTACTCCTCCAAGTCTCAGTGTCTCCATTTGTCAGAGGAACAGAATAGTACTTACTTCATGGGGTTAAATGAGATAATCTTTGTAACTGGGCTGGTAGTGCAGTTGTTCACCATTTCCACTAGATGGAAAAGAGAAAGGGTACTTATTTAAACTATGGGCCCCCAAAATTCAGCTAAAAATATTCTCTCTTTGGAAGCATTTCCAGATCCCATCAGAAAGAGGAAAGTTTTCTTCACATAGCACTCTGATGCTTCTCCCCCCCCCCTTTTTTTTTTTAACAGACAATTTCTTTTCTAACTCCTCTGCTGGGCACTGTACCCCTGAGGATAAGAATTGTGTCTTTCACATTTACAGTTCTAGTATCATCATAGTGTCAGGCACATAAGTGGACACTCAGGAAATAAATGTCCCATGCATGAATAAAATCTGTTATTTGGCAATTATATATTGCACACTGTTCTTAGTAGTTTTCCTTTGGTATAGGATTCACGTTCAAGAGTATTTGGGAGGGAAGGAATGAGTTTCACTGAATCCTTCAAATTTACCTGTCAAACTACTCTACCTATTTTAAATTGGCGTGGCAATCAACATCGATGCAAAATTACTATTTATGACATGATTCTCTGTTGGAAGGCTCAGCAGTGACACTGTGAAAATAACTGTAATTTAGAAATTCAGTAGCATTTGCCTGAGTGAAGGAGTTAGTAGAAATAATAACCTTTAGCTCCAGCTGACACCACAGAACGTGTGTCAGGCTTCTGGGATGAAGATTTACATAGAAGCCTGACTTACTTTCACATTATACTTTCAGTTTTTTCATAATTTATAAAAGTTTAGGTTCACTATAAGCCACACGTTTGAGAAATGAGGCTAGCAAAATAGGAAACATTTCCACCTACCAGAACTGTGACTAACAGGTTCTTTTGATATTAGATTATTAATATTGTGACCGAAACAAATGAACAAACAAACCATCCCTGCACACCCATCAAAAAGGGAAACGAGATGAATGCCCCCAAGCAATTCCTGTAATGTTGTTACCATTACACTCTTCTCCCTGGCTTTTCCTGATGTTCTTCTTAATTAAGAAGCACTTAAATGTCCTCTAAATGCACCAACATGCTAAATCTTAAAGAAAAAAACCCCTCAACCCTAAACTGATAAAACTCCAGGCAAGTGTAAATGCAACAATTTAGTCTTCAATCTCCACGATGATCAGGACATTGTAGAGTTGATACCCTAACCATCTTCATCACAAAGTTGTGTTTTATATTCTGTTTAATTCAGGATAAAAATGCACTTCAGAACATGTATAATCATTCATGCTTTAGGGAAAATTTGAGCTGTCACCATTTAAATAACTATTTATGTACATTTTTGTTGTAACAGTCATCTTAGTTCACTGTGATTATCCTGGGGACACAAAATTGGATGGAAATGAAAAAAGGAATCAATTTAAATTATCTTTAGTTCTTCATGGAGATACCAGGAGCTTAAAAGAGATTTGAAAACTTTATCTTGGTACCATGATTGTAGTTTTTCTAGAAAAAGGTATTGGAAGTGAGAAGGATTTGTGGAATAAAGCAGGAAGTCCCTTCTCTGCTTTGCTGTGATAAACTGTTAAGACTTGTCCATTTTAACTATAGGTATTGAGAATTCTTCGTTATAACCAGTCTCTATTTAAGAATTTCTTAACCTGTTGCTAATTATCTTTGTTTTTGAGATAAACAAAGACTTGGTTTATTAAAATTTGCTGTAGATAACTCCTTTTTATTGTGGTAAAATTCTCATAACATTAAATTTACCATCTTAACCATTTTTAACTGTACAGTTCAGTGGTAACTATATGCACATTGTTGGAACTTTTGTTAGAACTTTTTCATCTTGTTAAACGGAAACTCTGTACCTATTGAATAACAGCTCCCCTTTGTCCCATACCCCAGGAGCCTGGCTACCACCTTTCTACTTTCTGTTTCTAGGAGTTTGACTACTTTAGATCCCTCATAAAAATGGAATAATGCAGTATTTGTCTTTTTGTGAATGTCTTGTTTCACTTACGATAGTGTATTCAAGGTTCATCCATGTTGTAGCCTATGATAGGAGTTCTTTTTAACACTGAATAATATTACTTATATGAATATACTATATTTTCTTTATCCATTCATCTATTGATGGACATTTAAGTTACTTCATTTCTTGGCTATTGTGAGTAATGCTGAAATGAACATGGATGTGCAAATATCCCTTTGAATTCCTGCTTTCAAATATTTTTGATATATATTTGGAAGTGGGGTTGCTGGATCTTTTGATACTTTTTTTTTTTTTTTTAAATTTTTTTTGAGGAACCTCCATGCTGTGGTTATCCATAGTGGTTATCCTAATGGATGTGAAGTGAAATCTCATTATGGTTTTGATTATCCTGATGGTTAGTGATGTTAAGCCTCTTTCAATATGCTCATTGACCATTTGTATATCATCTTTGGAAAATTTTCTATTCAAGTTCTATGCCTGTTTTTTAATTTGGTTATTTGGGGAATTTTTTGCTTGTTGATTTGTAGGTGTTCTTTATGTATTTTGGACAGTATCCCTTTATAAGTTATGTAGTTTGCAATATTTTCTCCCACCCATTAGGTTTCCTTTTCACCCTATTGATTGTATCCTTTTCCATGAAGAAGTGTTAAAGTTTTGTTGTAGAGCTATTTGTCTGTTTCTGCTTTTCAGTCTGTACTTTAGGTGTCATATTTTGGAAATCATTGGCAAACCCAATGTCATGAAGAATGTCTTTATGTTTTCTTCTAGGACTTCTATAGTTTCAGGTATTCCATTTAGGTCTTTAACCCATTTTGAGTTAATTTTTGTATATGATATACAGTAAGTATCCAACTTCATTCTTTTGCATGTGGCTATCCAGTTTTCCCACTACCAGGCCATCCTTTTCTCATTGTGTAGCCTTGGCACCCAATGGTCAGATTATCCTCACTAAGATATACAAAAGAGTTTGTTTTGGGGTTCCAAAGTCTTCTCGATAATTCTCTATACCTTTTTACACCATAACCATACTGTTTGATTATTATAGATTTGCTTTTTTATGTTTATTTATTTTTGAGAGAGAGAGAGTGAGTGAGTGTGGGAAGGGACAGAGAGAGAGGGAGATACAGAATATGAAGTGAGCTCCAGGCTCTGGGCTGTCAGAACAAAGCCAGACATGGGATCTAAACCCATGAACTGTGAGATTATGACCTGAGCTGGAATTGGACGCTTAACTGAGTGAGCCAACCAGGTGCCCCATTATAGATTTGTAATATTTTTCAATCTGTAATTAGGAGTTTCCCAACTTTTTTTTTATTGTTCAGGATTGTTTTGACTACTTGAGGCTTTAGGATGGCTTTTTTTTTTTTTAATTTCTGCAAAAGAATCATTGGGATTTTGATAGGAATTGAACTGACTCTGTAGATTGGGTAGTATGGATATCTTAACATTAAGTCTTCTGATCCAAGAACACAAGATGTCTTTCCATTTATTTGTGTCTTTAATTTCTTTCAGCAATTTGTGTGGGTTTCAATGTACAAGTTTTTACTTTCTTAGTTAAGTTAATCCTGGGTATTCTATCCTTTTTGATCCTGTAAATGAGATTATTTTCTTTTTTTATTTCTTACAAATAGTTTATTGTCACGTTGGTTTCCATATAACACCCAGTGCTCATCCCCACAAGTGCCCTCCTCCATGCCCATCTCCCCCCTGCCCCCCACATCCATCAGTCCTCAGTTTGTTTCTCAGCATTCAAGAGTCTCTCATGGTTTGCCTCTCTCCCTTTCCCCCACCATTTCCCCCCTTCTTCTCCCCCATGGTCCTCAGTTAAGTTCCTCCTAATCCTCCTATACGTGCAAACATATGATATTTGTCCTTCTCTGCCTGACTTATTTCACTCAGCATAACACCCTCAAGGTCCATCCATGTTGCTACACATGGCCAGATTTCATTGTTTCTCATTGCCATGTAGTATTCCATGGTATAAATAAACCACGTCTTTTTTTTTTTCCTAGGAGAGAGAGAGACAGACAGCATGAGCAGGGGAGGGTCAGAGAGAGAGGGAGATACAGACTCTGAAATAGGCTCCAGGCTCTGGGCTGGCAGTCAGCACAGAGCCCGACACGAGACTCGAACCCATGAACTGCGAGATCATGACCTAAGCGAAAGTCGGACACTTAACCGACTAAGCCACCCAGGCGCCCCAAACCACATCTTCTTGATCCATTCATCCGTTGATGGACATTTAGGCTCTTTCCATGTTTTGGCTATTGTTGAGAGTGCTGCTATGAACATTGGGGTACATGTGCTCCTATGTATCAGCATTTCTGTATCCCTTGGGTAAATTCCTAGCAGTGCTATTGCTGGGTCATAGGGGAGTTCTATTGTTATTTTCCTGAGGAAAATGAGATTATTTTCTTAATTTCATTTCTGGAATGCTTATTAATATATAGAATTACAACATTTTTCTGTGTTGATTTTGTATTCTGCAACTTTGCTGAATTTATTAGTTATAGCATTTGTGTGGGTATATATATGTAGAATCTTTAGGGTTTTCTACATTTAATACCATGTCATCTACCAACAGTGGTAATTTTACTTATTTTTTCCAATTTGGATGCATTTTATTTATTTTTCTTGCTTAATTGTCCTAGCTGGGGCTTTCAGTACTACATTGATTAGAAGCAGTGAGAGTAGGCATGCTAGCCTTGTTCTTGATCTTAGAGGAAGAGCTTTTGGTTTCCCATCATTGACTATGATGTCAGCTATGGGTTTTTCACATATAGTCTTTAATATGTTGAGGTAGTTTCCTTCTGTTCATAGATTGTTGCATTAAATTTTTTTTTAATGTTTATTTTTTGAGGTGGGGGAGAGAGAAGGAGAGACAGAGCACGAGTGAGGGTAGAGACTCAGTTTTATGTTGAGGTAGTGTTGCTTTTCTGAAGTACTGGAAAGGTAATATCTGCAGGCTACAATTCTTTTTTTTTTTTTTTAATGTTTTATTTATTTCTAGGAGAGAGAGAAAGAGGGGCACACAGAATTTGAAGCAGGCTCCACACTCTGAGCTGTCAGCACAGAGCTTGATAGGGGGCTCAGCTCACAAACCGTGAGATCATAACCCGAGCTGAAGTTGGATGCTTAACCAACTGAGCCACTCAGGCGCCACTGCAATTTTTTTTTTTTTTATCATGAAAGTGTGTTGAATTTTGTTAAATGATTTTTCTGTGTCAGTTGGGATGATCATATCATTTTTGTCCTTCATTTGTTATTATAGTATATCAGATTGAGTGATATTCATATGTTAACCAAGACTTATATTCAGAGAATAAACTCCCACTTGATTATGGTGCATAATCCTCTTAATGTGCTGTTGAATTCAATTTGCTAGAATTTTGTTGAGGATTTTTTGCATTAACATTCATCAGGGATATCATTGTTTAGTTTTCTTTTCTTGTAGTATTTTTGTATTAGGGTAATGCTGGCCTCATAAAATGAGTTTTAAAGTATTCCATCCTATTCAGCTTTTGAAAGAGTTTAATGAACATTGGTGTTAAATGTTCTTTAAATATTTGATAGAATTCTCAGTTCAGCTTTTCTTTGAGGGAAGATTTTAGATTACTGATTCAATCACTTTACAAATTATAGACTTGTTCAGGTTTTCTATTTCTTTTTTAAAATTAACTTCTATTTTTTTTTTAAAATTAACTTTTTTTATTCAATGCACAGTTAAAAATTGTACCTGCATTTTTGTGTCTTTAGTGTATGTTGTAAACCAATATAATTTGTTACATCATTATCCAAGAACAAATGATAAATAAAAACACGAGATAAGCCAAGAAAATTGTGTGAAGTAGCATCGCTTACAGTTAGGGGTTGGCAAACTTTTTCTGGACAAGCAAGATAATAAATATTTTAGACTTTGTGGGTCTTATAGTCTCTTACAATTCTGTTATAGTGCAAAAGCCACCATGGACAATAAATGGTAATGGCTATTATTCTAATAAAATTTGTTGGGGCTCCTGGCTGGCTCATTTAGTTAAGCATCTGACTTTAGCTCAGGTTATGATCTCTCAGTTTGTGTGTTCAAGCCCCATGTGGACTCTTTGCTGACAGCTCAGAGCCTAGAGACTTCTTCGGATTCTGTCTCTCTCTCTCTCATTCTCTCTGCCCCTCCCCCACTCTCACTCTGTCTTTTTCTCTCAAAAACAAATAAACATTAAAAATTTAAAAAAGATTTGTTGAAAAAGTCAGGTCGACAGGGTAAATTTGGTGGTGCCAGTAGTAGTTTGCCAAATCCCAAACATAGATACTTAAAAATAAGCTTGTAGACATAAAGATCCCTTAGAATTTAGATCATACTATAAACAGTAGGAATTAAGTTCATATTTAGTGACAATGAAGATGATTGTAGTGAGTTCATTTTCTACCAATATTTTTTATATGCTTTTTTACTGGCTCATTTTCTTTCTTTTTTTCTTTTTTAATGTTTTTTATTTATTTCTAGGAGAGAGAGAGAGAGAGAGTGTGAGCAGGGGAGGGTCAGAGAGAGAGGGAGTCACAGACTGAAACAGGCTCCAGGCTCTGAGCTGGCAGTCAGCACAGAGCCCGACGCGGGGCTCTAACCCACGAACCTCGAGATCATGACCTAAGCGAAAGTCGGACGCCCAACCGACTAAGCCATCCAGGCGCCCCTACTGGCTCATTTTCTCACAGTACTTTTTATATGCTTTTTTCCCTGTGAATAGAAAAACCTGACCAAGCTTTAAATGCTTCTTCAACATTTTAAAATGTATTCTTACCAAATGTCAGGTTAAGTGTCAGGAACTAGAGGAGGCTGATTGATACCACACCAGCTTCCTGTTTGATGGATAAAAAGGTTGCAGTGTCCTTAATTCAACATCAATATCCCAAATACCAATATCATCTGTGAATAGGAGTCTTCAAAAACACTAGTTAACAAGTAAAGTAACATTAAAAAGAAAGCAAGTCTATTTCAAGGTGTTTCTAGAAGTGAAAGTAAACATAACAAACCTTTGCTTTAACTTGTTGCATGTTTTGTTCACAAATTCATCCACTGCTGTACTCCAAGGAACAAATTGGACAGGGTTGGCATCCTCTGAAAGAGGCACTGGTAGAGGAGATCAAACATGTTAAATCTGTATTTGTATTTTTATGGTTGGAAATATTTTGGAAGAAATGGATATTTTTCTTTGCTTCCCATCTTGAATACTAACAAGACTCAAAAGCTTGCTGGATATATCTCTTACTTTCCTTTCAGTGGGTCCTTAATCTGTGTTCCTTCTGGCTCCCTGGATAAGTTGGTTCAGGTATACTGCTTCCCAGGGCACTTACCTGGGATACTGTGCCTTTTTTTTTTTCTTTGAGAGAGAGAAAGAGAGAGAGTGTGAGTGGGGACAGGGCACACACACACACACACACACACACACACACACACAGAATCCGAAGCAGGGTTCAGGCTCTGAGCTGTCAGCAGAGACCCCGATGTGGGGCTCAAACTCATGAACCATGAGATCATGACCTGAGCAAAAGTTGGATGCTTAATCAACTGAGCCATGCCGGCCCCCCAGGGATACTGTGACTTCTTAACTGGTTTCTGGAGTTCTCTTATGTTGGAGTTCTCTTAAATGCTTTCCAGATTGTATATTCTTATTAAATTGGTATCTCTGTGGAGGGCTGAGGTTTGTTATTTCCTATTTTGCCATCTTGCTACCTGAAGGTAATAAACTTATAAATAAACTTATTCAAATTAAAGCAAATTCTAGAAGGATGTAAATAAATGATTACCATTTAGCTCTCCTAACTTTACATTAAAAGCAATTAGAGATGCTGTTATAGATTCACATGTATGCATAAATAGTAGTGGAGAATTACCTAACAGTGCAAAAGTAGAGTGTTTTCCATACCTATTTGATCTTTTCCTCAAGGAATCAAATGTCATACAGGCATCTTATAATTAATATTCACATCTCTTGGCTTTTCCCTGTAATTCTGATTAATTGGAATCACCAGTGCATGTTAGTTAGATAAGCAAATGAAGCAGGCAGTATACTAATGGTTAAGAATCATTATGAGTTCCTATCCTGGCTTCACCACTTACCACTGTATGGTCTTAGGCAAGTTTATAACTTTTCTCTGCTTCATTTTTCTCCATCTATAAAATGGGTCTGGAAAACAATAGAATACATTTCCTTGCTGAGTATCAAAGTTAAATGTGTTAAGGTGAAAAGAGTATGTAACATAGGGATAAATCAAGGAATCTTAACTATTATATTTTAGGAAAATTTGGTACAAGTGGAAATGTTTCAGTTTACTTAGGGAGACAAATATATATTTGAATTTTTCTGGGGCACAGAATAAAAAGTCAGCAGGATATGGCATAAAATAAAATCAAATATTTCTAAACTGTGAAAACACGTAAATGATTTTCTGCCTAAAAAGTATTGAAGCAGTATATTTGATCTGTGAATATTTATTGTCTACCTAAATGTGGGAAGGAAAGCAAATCAAGCCTCTGCTCAGACAATTACAATCTGGTTGGGGAAGGCCAACATATTCTGAGAAAAGGTAAATAGAATATTAAATGCCAAAATGAGTGGAAACTTGTAATAGGCATTCTGTGAAACAGAGTACGGTGAGCTAGAGTAATATGAGATAGCCTTATGGAGAAAGATAGTTCTGACTTGGACAGTTTGACCAGAGAAGAGAAAATTCTGTATATGAGGTGGCATGGTGGTGCAAATAAGCAAAAAGAGATTTACAAACATCTGTGAACATATGAATTACCTGGTAGGCTTGTTAAAATGTAGTCTGATGTCACATGTTAGGACAGACCACCAAATTTCTCATTCTTAACCAAATTTCATGTAATGTTGAGCAGCAGAGGGGAAATAAAGTATCTGAAAGAGAATGAGAAGAGATTACAGTGGTGAGAATAATGAGGAGGCTATTTCAACAGTCTAAGCACAAAATGATAAGAGGCTAAATTGCGATAGAGACAATGGTAATGAGAAGAAAGAGGTTGTCATAAGAGATTATACAAAGGGGAAATGGAAAATAAGTAATTGGGTAAACAAATAGTAGAAAGAAAGAAGCTTTAGTGGCGTACTTTGGGAGCTGAATTGACACAGGCAATGAAGCTAAGAAGAGAACTGGTTTCAGAGATGAAGTGATTAACGTTAAATGTTGAATTTTGAGGTAATTGTATGGTATTTTCCAGGGAGAATAGGTAGGGCTGGAATTAATCTGTTCAGAGATGTTAGCTGGTTGTTTTAAAGAGAGAATTTTAGTGAATAATGATATGGGAAGAAGAATTTAAGACTGCATTTTTGGAGATGTCCCCATTTGGTGAAAGGAAGAGGGATAGGTGAGCAAAGAAGTGGGGGAATAGACCTGGGATTTTGGAGTACCTGATGATAGGAAAAAGTGCTCTTAAGATTCCCATCATCTCCCACTCAGGTCATGATCTCAGGGTTCACAAGGTGGAGCCCTGCACTGGGCTCTGTACTGTTGGCATAGAGCCTGCTTGGGATTCTCTTTTTCTCTTTTGCTATCTTCCCCTTCCCAGCTTGAGCACATGTGCTCTCTCTCATTCTTAAATAGATAAACTTAAAAAGAAAAAAAGATTCCCATCACCACGTGTCTTGTTCAAAGATGAGAAACTAAGAGAAAGAAATTAGAAAACAGATTTTTATTCAGTTTATTAAATCAATAACATTCTTTTTGAATTTTTTAAATTAAAGAAGTATTTTATATTCATAGAAAATTTGAGAATATAGAAAAACAAAAACCACAAAAGGCAGAAAAAGTGGGGAAGACAAAAATAAGAACAAAGAACAAGGACAACAAATAGAAAAATAGTAAAAAATAAGGTACATATTAATCCAGCAACATCAATTATTACTTTAAATGTTAATGGTTTATACTCCAGTTAAAGGATGGAGGTTGTCAGAGTGGATCAAAAAACAAAACTGTATATAATCTACAAGAAACCCTTTAAATATATTTAAATATAAAGACACACAGAAGTTAAAAGTAAAAGAATAAACAAAGATATACCATGCTAACAATAATAAAAAGAAAACAGGAGTAGCTATATTAATCTTAGACATAACAGACAAAAACCAAAAAATGTTTTCAAGGATAAAGAGAGGCATTATGTTTTAAGACAACAATCCATAATGTGTATGCTCCTAACAGCAGAGTATAAAATATGTGAAACAAAAGCTCATAGAATTGTAAGGAAAAAACCAAATAAACTACTATAGTTGATTATAAAATTAGAGGCTTTAATACTATCTTCTATCATAAATAGATCCCACAGACAGAAAATTAGTAAAAACATGGTTGAACTCAACAGCACCATCAATCAACTACATACAATTAACATCTATGGGTACTTCATCTAACAGCATCAGATTACACATTCTTCTTAAGCTCACATAGAACATTAACTAAGATCATATTCTGGATAATAAGACATGCGTTAACAAATTTAAAAGAAGAGAAGCCATATAATGTCTGCCCTTAGACCACAATGGAATTAAACTAGAACTCAATAATAGAAAGATAACAGGAAAAATTTTTTAATGTTTATTTTTATTTTTGAGAGAGAGAAACACAGAGAGACAGACAGAGTGAAAACAGGGGGGGAAGCAGAGAGAGAGGGAGACACAGAGTCTGAAACAGGCTCCAGGCTCCAAGCTGTCAGCACAGAGCCTGATGTGAGGCTTGAACCCATGAACCATGAGATCATGACCTGAGAGAAAGTTGGATGCTTAACTGACTAAGCCACTCAGACACCCCAGGAAAATTCTAATATACATGAAGATTAAACAGCACAATTCTAAATAAAATATGAGTCAAAGAAGAGATTTCAAAACAAATTAAAAAATATTTTGAAAACATTGAAAATGAAAAATACAACTTACAAAATTTGTGTGATATAACCATAGCAGTGCTTATAAGAAGATGAATAACATTAAATGCATATAATAGAAAAGAGTAAAGATATAAAATCAATAATCCAAGTTTCTCCCTTAGGACTAGAAAAAAGAGAGCACATTAAGTCCAAAAAGAAGAAAATAAATAATAACATTGGAGCAGAAAACCATAAAATTGAAAATAGGAAATCAATAGAGAAAAATCAACAAAACCGAAAGATAATTATTTGAAAAGATTAATAAATCAATAATCCTCTAATTAAGCTAAGAAAAGAGAAGACACAGTTTACTAATATGGGAAATGAAAGAAGGGACACCACTACAGATCCTACAGCCATTAAAAGATAATAAAAGAATACTATGGACAACCGTATAGCAACAGCTTTGATAATCTAGATGGAATGGGCCAATACCTAGAAAGACACAATGTGTCAAAACTCAGAAATATGCAATCTTAATGAGAAAAAATGAAATCTGGCCTTGTGTAGCAACATGGATGGACCTTGAGGGTGTTATGCTGAGTGAAATAAGTCAGGCAGAGAAGGACATATATCATATGCTTGCACGTATAGGAGAATTAGGAGGAACTTAACGGAAGACCATGGGGGAGAAGAAGGGGGGAAATGGTGGGGGAAATGGGGAGGGGCAAACCATGAGAGACTCTTGAATGCTGACAAAAACTGAGGACTGATGGATGTGGGGGTGGGAGGGGGTATGGGCACGGAGAGGGGCACTTGTGGGGATGAGCACTGGGTGTTATATGGAAACCAACTTGACAATAAACTATTTGTAAAAAACACAAAACAAAACAAAAAAAGACTTAAACTATTACCAATAAAAAAAGTTTGAAAAAAAAAGAAAGAAATATGCAATCTTAATAGGCCTATATCTGTTAAAGAAATTGAATGAATATTTAATAACCCAAAATAGAAAATAACAGGCCCAGATGAGTACACTGGTAAATCCTACCAAACCCTTAAGGATGAAATGACACGAATCCTGTACAACATCTTTCATAGGATAGAAGGAAAGGGAAACTTTCTAAGTAATTCTGTGAGTTTAGCATTACCTTAATACCAAAACAATAAAAATATCACAAGAAAAGAAAATTATCAATAATATTTCATACTTTAAATTAAAGACAATAACAAAGGATGAAGAAGGGCAGTACATAATAATTACAGGGTACATCCATCAGGAAGAACTAACAATCATAAATGTCTACGCACCGAATATGGGAGCACCTAAATATCTAAAACAATTGATCACAAACAGAAACAAGCTTATAGATAAGAATGTGCTAATAGCAGGGGACTTTAATACTCCGCTTACAGCAATGGATAGGTCAACCAGACAGAAAATCACTAAAGAAATAATGGACTTGAAAGACACATTGGACCAGATGGATCTGACGGATATATTTAGAACTTTACATCCTGAGGCCAGGGAATTTACTTTCTTCTCAAGTGCGCATGGCACATTCTCCAAGATAGATCACATACTGGGACATAAAGCAGCCCTCAATAAATATAAAAGAATAGAGATCATACCATGCACACTGTCAGATCACAATGCTTTGAAACTTGAAATCAATTACAGGAAGAAGTCTGGAAAACCGCCAAAAACATGGAGGTTAAAGAACACCCTTCTAAAGAATGAATGGGCCAATCAGGCAATTAGAGAGGAAATTAAAAAATATATGGAAACAAATGAAAATGAAAACACAACAATTCAAAATCTATGGGATGCGGCCAAGGCAGTCCTAAGAGGAAAGTACATTGCTCTCCAGGCCTATTTCAAGAGATTAGAAAAAGCACAAGTCCAAAATCTAACAGCTCACCTAAAGGAGCTAGAGGCAGAGCAACAAGAACGCCCTAAACCCAGTAGAAGAAGAGAAATAGTAAAAATTAGAGCAGAAATAAACAACATAGAGACCAAAGAAACAATTGAACAGATCAATGAAACCAAGAGTTGGTTTTTTGAAAAAGTAAACAAAATTGACAAACCTCTAGCCAGGCTTATCAAAAAGAAAAGAGAGAGCACCCAAATAGACAAAATTATGAATGAAAATGGACTTATTACAACCAACCCCTCAGAAATACAAGCAATTATCAGGGAATACTATGAAAAATTATATGCCAACAAATTGGACAACTTAGAAGAAATGGACAAATTCCTAAACACACACTCACTACCAAAATTCACACGGGAAGAAATAGAAAACCTGAACAGACCCATAACGAGTGAAGAAATCGAATCAGTGATCAAAAATCTCCCAACAAATAAGAGCCCTGGACCTGATGGTTTCCCTGGGGAATTCTACCAGACATTTAAAACAGAATTAATCCCAATTCTTCTCAAGCTATTCCAAAAAATAGAAGTCGAAGGAAAACTCCCGGACTCATTTTATGAAGCCAGCATCACTCTGATTCCCAAGCCAGACAGAGATCCAACAAAAAAAGAGAACTATAGGCCAATATCCTTGATGAATACGGATGCAAAAATTCTCAACAAGATCCTTGCAAATCGAATCCAGCAGCATATCAAAAGAATCATCCACCAAGATCAAGTGGGATTCATTCCTGGGTTACAGGGCTGGTTCAACATTCGCAAATCAATCAATGTGATCCATCATATCAATAAAAGAAAAGATAAAAACCATATGATCCTGTCAATAGATGCAGAAAAAGCATTTGACAAAATACAGCATCCCTTCTTAATAAAGACTCTCGAGAAAGTTGGGATAGAAGGAACCTACTTAAACATCATCAAAGCCATCTATGAGAAGCCTTCAGCTAACATCATCCTCAACGGGGAAAAACTGAGAGCTTTCCCCCTGAGATCAGGAACACGACAGGGATGTCCACTCTCACCACTGTTGTTTAACATAGTGCTGGAAGTCCTAGCATCAGCCATCAGACAACAAAAGGAAATCAAAGGCATCAGAATTGGCAAAGAGGAAGTCAAACTTTCACTCTTCGCAGATGACATGATACTCTACATAGAAAACCCGACAGACTCCACCAGAAGCCTACTAGAACTGATCCAAGAATTCAGCCAAGTTGCAGGGTACAAAATCAACGTACAGAAATCGGTTGCATTTTTATACACCAATAATGAAGCAACAGAAAGAGAAATCAAGAAACTGATCCCATTCACAATTGCACAAAAAACCATAAAATACCTCGGAATAAACCTAACCAAGGATACAAGAGATCTGTATGATGAAAACTATAGAAAACTTATGAAGGAAATTGAAGAAGACACAAAGAAATGGAAAAACATTCCATGCTCATGGATAGGAAGAATAAATATAGTTAAGATGTCATTACTACCTAAAGCACTCTACACATTCAATGCAATTCCAATCAAAATTGCACCAGCATACTTCTCAAAACTAGAACAAACTATCCAAAAATTTGTATGGAACCACAAAAGACCCCGAATAGCCAAAGTAATACTGAAAAATAAAACCAAAACGGGAGGTATCACCATCCCAGACTTCAGCCTCTACTACAAAGCTGTCATCCTCAAGACAGTATGGTATTGGCACAAAAACAGACACATAGACCAATGGAACAGAATTGAGAACTCAGAAGTGGACCCAAAAGTATACAGCCAACTGATCTTTGACAAAGCAGGAAAGAATATCCAATGGAAAAAAGACAGCCTTTTTAACAGATGGTGTTGGGAGAACTGGACAGCAACATGCAGAAGAATGAAACTAGATCATTTTCTCACACCATGCACAAAAATCAACTCAAAATGGATAAAGGACCTGAACGTGAGACAGGAAACTATCAACACCCTAGAGGAGAAAGCAGGAAACAACCTCCTTGACCTCCACCGCAGCAACTTCTTACTTGACACATCCCCAAAAGCAAGGGAATCAAGAGCAAAAATAAACTGTTGGGACCTCATCAAGATTAAAAGCTTCTGCACAGCCAAGGAAACAACCCAGAAAATTAATAGGCAACCAACGGAATGGGAAAAGATAGTTGCAAATGACATATCAGATAAAGGGTTAATATCCAGAATCTATAAGGAACTCACCAAACTACACGCCCGAAAAACAAACAACCCAGTGAAGAAATGGGCAGAAGACATGAACAGACACTTCTCCAAAGAGGACATCCAGATGGCCAACAGACACATGAAACGATGCTCAGCATCCCTCCTCATCAGGGAAATACAAATCAAAACCACACTGAGATACCACCTCACGCCAGTCAGAGTGGCTAAAATGAGCAAATCAGAGAACTCTAGATGCTGGCGAGGATGTGGAGAAACGGGCACCCTCCTACACTGTTGGTGGGAATGTAAACTGGTACAGCCCCTCTGGAAAACAGTGTGGAGGTTCCTCAGGAAACTAACAATAGAACTCCCTTATGACCCAGCAATAGCACTGCTAGGAATTTACCCAAGGGATACAGAAATGCTGAGGCATAGGAGCACATGTACCCCAATGTTCATAGCAGCACTCTCCACAATAGCTAAAACATGGAAAGAGCCTAAGTGTCCATCAACAGATGAATGGATCAAGAAGATGTGGTTTATCTATACCATGGAATACTCCATGGCAATGAGAAACAATGAAATCTGGCCATGTGTAGCAACATGGATGGACCTTGAGGGTGTTACGCTGAGTGAAATAAGTCAGGCAGAGAAGGACAAATATCATATGTTTGCACGTATAGGAGGATTAGGAGGAACTTGACGGAGGAACAAGGGGGAGAAGAAGGGGGGAAATGGTGGGGGAAAGGGAGAGAGGCAAACTATGAGAGACTCTTGAATGCTGATAAAAACAGGACTGATGGATGTGGGGGGGAAGAGGGATGGGCATGGAGGAGGGCACTTGTGGGGATGAGCACTGAGTGTTATGTGGAAACTAATTTGACAATAAACTATTTGTAAAAAAAAAATATTTCAGGAACATAGATACAAATTGGATACAATATTAGGAGATTGAATCCCACAACATATGAAAGAATTATACATCACAACAAATTATATATCACAACTAATTTTCCCAGTTATGCAAGATTTATTCAACATTCTGAAATCAGTTAATGTACTCTATAACATTAACAGGCTAAAAAAGAAAAATTGCAGATTCATATCAATAGATTCAGTAAAAACATTGAACATCAAACACCCATGCATGATAAAAAGTCTCAGTAAACTAGGAATAGAGGGGAACTTCCTCAACTTGGTAAAGAATAGCTATGAAAAGCCTACAGCCAATAATCACACTTAATAGTGAGAAATGTGAAGCTTTCCAACAAAGAACAGGTACAAGACAAGGAAGTCTCCTCTCACCACTCCTTTCAACAACATACTGGGAGTTCTAGCTAATTCAGTAAGACTAGCAAAAGAAATAAGAGGTATACAGATTCAGAAGGAAAAATAAAACTGGCATGTTCACAGGGGGCATGATCATCTATATAGAAAACTCAAGCCCTCTGGGGAACTAATAAGTGATTTTGGGACGGTTTCAGGATATAAGTTTAATATACAAAAACCAGTCTCTTATATACAGCAGCAATGAACCAGTGGAGTTTAAATTTAAATTTTTAAATTAAAAAGTATAGTGTATACTATTCTTTTTACATTAGCACATCCAAATGAAATACTTAGGTAAAATATAACAAAATACATAAGGTTTATAGGAAGAATACTACAAAATTCTGATAAACAAAAGCAAAGAATGACTAAGTAAGTGGGAGACATGTTCCATGTTCATGAATAGGAATACTCAATATTGTCAGAATGTCAATTCTTCCCAACTTGATCTGTAGATTCAACAAAATAGCAATCTAAATCCCATTGTTATTTTATGGATATAGAAAATACTGATTCTAAATTATATGGAGAGGCAGAAGATCCAGAATAGCCAATTCAGTATTGAAAGAGAAGAACAAAGTTAGAGGACTGACATTATTCAATTTCAAGGCTTACTATAAAGCTATAGTAATCAAGGCAGTGAGGTATTGGCATTGAAGTAGACAAAGAGATCAATGGAACAGAATAGACAGCCCATAGATAGACCCACATAAATACAATCAACTAAACTTTGACAAAGGAGCAGTACAATGGAGGAAAAAGAAAGAAGGAAGGAATGTAGATTTAAATCCTGCACCCTTCACAAAAATTAACCTAAAATCGATCATAGGCTTAAAGGTAAAACTGAGGTTTCTGGAAGATAACAGGAAAAAACCTAGATGACCTTGGGCGGGATGATGACATTTTAGATGCAGTACCAAAGGCATAATCCATGAAAGAAATAATAGATGAGTTGGACTATATTAAAATTCAAAACTAATGCTCTGAGAAAGCCAGTGTCAAGAGAATGAGAAGACAAGTCACAGACTGGGAGAAAGTATTTACAGAAGACATACTGATAAAGGACTATTATCCAAAAATAAACACAGACCTTTTAAAACTCAACAATAAGAAAACAAATAACTTCATTGCAAAGTGGGCTAAAGACCTGAACACACAACTCCCCAAAAAAGACATACAGATGGCAGGTAATCATTTGAAAAGAAACTCTTTGTCACATGTCATCAGGAAACAAAAACTAAAGTAACAGTGAAATACTACTACATATCTATTAAAATGGTCAAAATCCAGAACACTGAAAACACCAGATGCTGGTGACTTATGAAGCAATAGGAACTCTCATTTTTGTTGGTGGGGATGCAATACAGTCACTTTGGAAAGCAATTTGGCAGTTTTTTTACTAAAGATACTATTCCAAAAAATTTATCAATTACGCTCCGTTGTATTTACCCATAGGAGTCAAAATCTTATGATCACATAAAAATTTGCACAGTATCTTTATCCATAATTGCCAAAAACTTGGAAGCAACCAAGATGTCCTTCATTGGGTGCATGGGTAGTAAACTGTGGTACATCTAGATAATGGAACATTATTCAATGCTAAAAAGAAAATGATACGTCAAAACATGGAATGACACAGAAGAATGTTAAATACATATTTAAGTGAAACAAGCTAATCTGAAAAGGCTGTATAATGTATGATTCTATGTCTATGACATTCTGGAAAAGGCAAAACTATGGAGATAATGAAAAGATCAGTGTTTCCTCGGGTTTAGAAGATAAAGGTGATAAAGAGGCAGAACAGGATTTTAGGGAAGAGTGAATAGATGGTATATGATATTTAATTATGGGTATATGTCAGTATACATTTGTCCAAATCTATAGAATGTACAACACCAAGAGTGAATCATAATATATACTGGAAGCTTTAGGTGGTAATGATGTGTTAGTGTACATTTACTGATTGTAACAAATATACCACTCTGGTGTAGGAGGCGAATGTAGGGGAGGCAGTGTGGGGGGAAACAAGAGGTTTGTGGGAATTCCCTATACTTTCTGTTCAATTTTGCTGTGAATGTAAAACTGCTCAAAAAATAAATTTAACTAGTTAAAAATTTTAAAAATTAAAAATGTAGAAAAGCATGAAGAAGAAAATAGGAATTATAATTTTATTACCCAGAGAAATCTGTTTCTCTGTCTCTGTCTCTATCTCTGTATCTCTCTGTGCACAGTCTTCTATACCTTTTCCTATGAAAATGTACGTATTTTTTCACCAAGATGGAATCATTCTGTCTAGATGTTTTGTGTTTACCTTTAAAATATATTTTGAACATTTCTTCCATGACATTAAGCACTCTATTATAGTATACTTTTTTCTCCTATCATGAAATGCTTTTTAACAGACTGCCTGAAAAATACAGGAAAAGAACCTAAAAAGGCATTAAGGTCAAATAAAGATTTTGTTCAATTTAGGAGTAACTGGGACATTTTTATGGATATAGGGGAAAGAACACATAGGGTGATTGAAGAGAAACATCTATTGAATAGAATGAATAGAAGTTGGAGATGGGAAGAGAAGAGAGAAAGAGGTTATATAGGACAGTGAGATTTATTCATGGGAGGCTGCAGGCATATTTTCATATGGAAACAGACATACTTTCAGTTGCATAGTTGAAGAGATGATGAAAAGAATGCTGGCTGGTATTGATATTTACAATCAACTGAGTCATCTTTTAACAAAAGGAAAAAGTGAAGTTAATTTCAAATGATAATTTTAAGTTGGCATTGTTCCTTTTGGTAGAGGACTAAAGAATTAAAAAGGAGATGAGGCCATCATAATATTATATTATTTCACATGAACTTAGAACTCTTGAAAATACAAATGTTTCCACAGATATTACTGAGCATTAGTGGCCACACAGATTTTATTTAAATGTATTATTTGAAACAGCTTGATCCTTCTTTCCTCACACTGCAGATTCCTAAAATACTCTAAAAATTTACCTAAAGAAGAAATTCTTTGTGGACTGGTATGGTTGTGAGGAAAGAGAGGTAAATGTATTTTATTCTTGTGTAACTTTTGATTTTTATTTTCTCTATGGATGTGTGATATTTTGTCCTCTTATCTCTAGGTAGAGTCATAAAGCTCAAACTTTTCAAAGAAATTATGTTATTTTATTCAAAAGTTTTAATTTCTTACTCAGAGCTACATAGCAACTGATTTAAATATCAGCTGTTTAATCTTTTTATTTTTTCAGTTTAGCTGGCGGATAGGAATTAATAATGAAACATTTCTGCATTTATGTAATAAAAATATGGGCTGATAAGAAATGGGTATTTTCCGCTCTTGTTTCTCTGTGGTTTAAAGATTTGTGTTTTTTTTGCGCTTGCTTCGGTAGCACATATACTAAAATAAAGATTTGTGTTTTTGTTTTATACTCACACCGATTCTATAATCATGGTAGCAGGAAGTATCCAGTACAATTTATTCTTTAAATGTCAACCAAAACCATCAGCTATGGCCCCTCAACCACTTATGTTGAAATAGGAGACCCCTGTTATGTTCTCAATTCTGCCACCAAATAGCCATGTGGTTTGGGGAAAGTTATTTATTTTCACTTGCTGCTTTGCTAAGTGAAATGATTTACTTGATTGTTTTTATAGCCTAATTCAAGGTCCTGAATTTCATATTTATATTCTATATTTAAATTTGCATAGTAGTATTTAACTGTAGCTGGGAAATCTGGTTATATGCTTTAAACCGTTCTTTGTCCATCGGTTTTCTTCTTTTTTCCTTTTCCTTTCCCCTTTTTGACCCTTTTATGTATGTTATACTCCCTATTATTCGCCCTCCCTCCTCCATCTTTTCTCTTAACTTTTTCGTTTTCCCTCTCGCTTTGCATGTTAGTTGAATTAGCCTGTGCGTTTGTGTGCTCCTGCTCCCTGTGTGTTTGTCTGTCTGTTTTCTTTTCCAGGGCTACCTCAAGAAACAAGCTAGAGTGCACAAGGTGGAGAGTCCCAAATATCACTACGAATAGGAAAATAAAATAACCAAGGTCCCAACAAGAGAGACCAGGGGATACCATTCAAAAAACACTCTCTGAAAGGGTAGGCCCTGGAAAGTCAAAGAGCCTTCTTGGATATAGCAGTGCTCATAGAAACAGAGAGAATAATAGGTCTTTAAAACCAACAAGAGCCGGAAAGCTAACTAAAATGACGAAACGAAAGACCTCTCCTCCAAAGAAACTCCAAGAAGAAATGACAGCTAATGAACTGCTCAAAACAGATATCAGCAGCATCACTGAACAAGATTTTAGAATAATAATGGTAAAATTAATAGCTGGGCTTGAAAAAAACATAGGGGACATCAAAGAAACTATGGCTACAGACAGAATGGAAAATAAAAATAGGCATGAAGAATTAAAAAATGCGATAAATGAGATCCATAATAAATTAGAGGCCTCCAATGCACGGATTGAAGAGGCAGAAAGGAGAATAAGTGATTTAGAAGACACCATTATAGAAAAACAAGAAGCTGACAAAAAAAGAGACAAACTGATCCAGGAACAGGAAAGAAGAATTCGAGAGCTCAGCGATACGGTCAAACGCAACAATATCCGTATCATAGGAATCCCAGAAGAGGAAGAGAGAGGGAAAGGTGCTGAAGGAGTCCTGGAACAAATTATAGCAGAGAACTTCCCCGACCTGGGGAAGGAAGTAAATGTGGAAGTACAAGAGGCTCAGAGGACTCCCCTCAGACGTAACCTGAATCGATCTTCTGCACGACATATCATAGTGAAAATGGCCAAATACAAGGACAAAGAGAGAATTTTGAAAGCAGCTAGGGAGAAAAGGGCCCTAACATACAAAGGGAAACCTATCAGAGTGGTGACAGACCTATCTACTGAAACTTGGCAGGCTAGAAAGGAATGGCAGGAAATCTTCAATGTGATGAACAGTAAAAATATGCAGCCAAGAATCCTCTATCCAGCAAGCCTGTCATTCAAAATAGAAGGAGAGATAAAAACCTTTCCAAATAAACAGAAATTGAAAGAATTTGTCACCACGAAGCCAGCCCTACAAGAAATCCTGAGGGGGATGCTCTGAAGGAAAGGTTGCAAGGAACAAAGATACCAGAGACACCACCACAAACATGAACCCTACAAAAGATACAAAGACTCTAAACCCACATATTTCAATAATAACACTGAATGTAAATGGGCTGAATGCTCCAATCAAAAGACATAGGGTAGCAGAATGGATTAAAAAACAAAATCCATCAATATGCTGTCTACAAGAAACTCATTTTAGACGGGAAGATACCTTCAGATTAAAAGTAAGGGGATGGAGAAATATATATCATGCTACAGGAAATCAAAAGAAAGCCGGAGTAGCGATACTTATATCAGACAAACTGGACTTTAAATTAAAGACAATCACAAGAGATGAAGAAGGGCACTACATAATAATTACAGGGTCCATCCATCAGGAAGAACTAACAATCATAAATGTCTACGCACCGAATATGGGAGCACCTAAATATCTAAAACAATTAATCACAAACAGAAACAAGCTTATAGATAAGAATGTGCTAATAGCAGGGGACTTTAATACTCCGCTTACAGCAATGGATAGGTCAACCAGACAGAAAATCACTAAAGAAATAATGGACTTGAAAGACACATTGGACCAGATGGATCTGACGGATATATTTAGAACTTTACATCCTGAGGCCAGGGAATTTACTTTCTTCTCAAGTGCGCATGGCACATTCTCCAAGATAGATCACATACTGGGACATAAAGCAGCCCTCAATAAATATAAAAGAATAGAGATCATACCATGCACACTGTCAGATCACAATGCTTTGAAACTTGAAATCAATTACAGGAAGAAGTCTGGAAAACCGCCAAAAACATGGAGGTTAAAGAACACCCTTCTAAAGAATGAATGGGCCAATCAGGCAATTAGAGAGGAAATTAAAAAATATATGGAAACAAATGAAAATGAAAACACAACAATTCAAAATCTATGGGATGCGGCCAAGGCAGTCCTAAGAGGAAAGTACATTGCTCTCCAGGCCTATTTCAAGAGATTAGAAAAAGCACAAGTCCAAAATCTAACAGCTCACCTAAAGGAGCTAGAGGCAGAGCAACAAGAACGCCCTAAACCCAGTAGAAGAAGAGAAATAGTAAAAATTAGAGCAGAAATAAACAACATAGAGACCAAAGAAACAATTGAACAGATCAATGAAACCAAGAGTTGGTTTTTTGAAAAAGTAAACAAAATTGACAAACCTCTAGCCAGGCTTATCAAAAAGAAAAGAGAGAGCACCCAAATAGACAAAATTATGAATGAAAATGGACTTATTACAACCAACCCCTCAGAAATACAAGCAATTATCAGGGAATACTATGAAAAATTATATGCCAACAAATTGGACAACTTAGAAGAAATGGACAAATTCCTAAACACACACTCACTACCAAAATTCACACGGGAAGAAATAGAAAACCTGAACAGACCCATAACGAGTGAAGAAATCGAATCAGTGATCAAAAATCTCCCAACAAATAAGAGCCCTGGACCTGATGGTTTCCCTGGGGAATTCTACCAGACATTTAAAACAGAATTAATCCCAATTCTTCTCAAGCTATTCCAAAAAATAGAAGTCGAAGGAAAACTCCCGGACTCATTTTATGAAGCCAGCATCACTCTGATTCCCAAGCCAGACAGAGATCCAGCAAAAAAAGAGAACTATAGGCCAATATCCTTGATGAATACGGATGCAAAAATTCTCAACAAGATCCTTGCAAATCGAATCCAGCAGCATATCAAAAGAATCATCCACCAAGATCAAGTGGGATTCATTCCTGGGTTACAGGGCTGGTTCAACATTCGCAAATCAATCAATGTGATCCATCATATCAATAAAAGAAAAGATAAAAACCATATGATCCTGTCAATAGATGCAGAAAAAGCATTTGACAAAATACAGCATCCCTTCTTAATAAAGACTCTCGAGAAAGTTGGGATAGAAGGAACCTACTTAAACATCATCAAAGCCATCTATGAGAAGCCTTCAGCTAACATCATCCTCAACGGGGAAAAACTGAGAGCTTTCCCCCTGAGATCAGGAACACGACAGGGATGTCCACTCTCACCACTGTTGTTTAACATAGTGCTGGAAGTCCTAGCATCAGCCATCAGACAACAAAAGGAAATCAAAGGCATCAGAATTGGCAAAGAGGAAGTCAAACTTTCACTCTTCGCAGATGACATGATACTCTACATAGAAAACCCGACAGACTCCACCAGAAGCCTACTAGAACTGATCCAAGAATTCAGCCAAGTTGCAGGGTACAAAATCAACGTACAGAAATCGGTTGCATTTTTATACACCAATAATGAAGCAACAGAAAGAGAAATCAAGAAACTGATCCCATTCACAATTGCACAAAAAACCATAAAATACCTCGGAATAAACCTAACCAAGGATACAAGAGATCTGTATGATGAAAACTATAGAAAACTTATGAAGGAAATTGAAGAAGACACAAAGAAATGGAAAAACATTCCATGCTCATGGATAGGAAGAATAAATATAGTTAAGATGTCATTACTACCTAAAGCACTCTACACATTCAATGCAATTCCAATCAAAATTGCACCAGCATACTTCTCAAAACTAGAACAAACTATCCAAAAATTTGTATGGAACCACAAAAGACCCCGAATAGCCAAAGTAATACTGAAAAATAAAACCAAAACGGGAGGTATCACCATCCCAGACTTCAGCCTCTACTACAAAGCTGTCATCCTCAAGACAGTATGGTATTGGCACAAAAACAGACACATAGACCAATGGAACAGAATTGAGAACTCAGAAGTGGACCCAAAAGTATACAGCCAACTGATCTTTGACAAAGCAGGAAAGAATATCCAATGGAAAAAAGACAGCCTTTTTAACAGATGGTGTTGGGAGAACTGGACAGCAACATGCAGAAGAATGAAACTAGATCATTTTCTCACACCATGCACAAAAATCAACTCAAAATGGATAAAGGACCTGAACGTGAGACAGGAAACTATCAACACCCTAGAGGAGAAAGCAGGAAACAACCTCCTTGACCTCCACCGCAGCAACTTCTTACTTGACACATCCCCAAAAGCAAGGGAATCAAGAGCAAAAATAAACTGTTGGGACCTCATCAAGATTAAAAGCTTCTGCACAGCCAAGGAAACAACCCAGAAAATTAATAGGCAACCAACGGAATGGGAAAAGATAGTTGCAAATGACATATCAGATAAAGGGTTAATATCCAGAATCTATAAGGAACTCACCAAACTACACGCCCGAAAAACAAACAACCCAGTGAAGAAATGGGCAGAAGACATGAACAGACACTTCTCCAAAGAGGACATCCAGATGGCCAACAGACACATGAAACGATGCTCAGCATCCCTCCTCATCAGGGAAATACAAATCAAAACCACACTGAGATACCACCTCACGCCAGTCAGAGTGGCTAAAATGAGCAAATCAGAGAACTCTAGATGCTGGCGAGGATGTGGAGAAACGGGCACCCTCCTACACTGTTGGTGGGAATGTAAACTGGTACAGCCCCTCTGGAAAACAGTGTGGAGGTTCCTCAGGAAACTAACAATAGAACTCCCTTATGACCCAGCAATAGCACTGCTAGGAATTTACCCAAGGGATACAGAAATGCTGAGGCATAGGAGCACATGTACCCCAATGTTCATAGCAGCACTCTCCACAATAGCTAAAACATGGAAAGAGCCTAAGTGTCCATCAACAGATGAATGGATCAAGAAGATGTGGTTTATCTATACCATGGAATACTCCATGGCAATGAGAAACAATGAAATCTGGCCATGTGTAGCAACATGGATGGACCTTGAGGGTGTTATGCTGAGCGAAATAAGTCAGGCAGAGAAGGACAAATATCATATGTTTGCACAATAGGAGGATTAGGAGGAACTTGACGGAGGAACAAGCGGGAGAAGAAGGGCGGAAATGGTGGGGGAAAGGGAGAGAGGCAAACCATGAGAGACTCTTGAATGCTGACAAAAACTGAGGACTGATGGATGTGGGGGGGAGGGGGGGATGGGCATGGAGGAGGGCACTTTGGGGATGAGCACTGAGTGTTATGTGGAAACTAATTTGACAATAAACTATTTGTAAAAAAAAAAAAAATTTGCATAGTAGAACATCAGAATAATTAGTAATTGTGCTAATTGACTACCATGATACTACTGTGTAGATTACACCAAAGTGTTGAAATGGAAAATGATGCTGACATGAACCCTGAATACATTGCTTCAAGAATACATTGCTATTGGGAGTATTGGTATCTTATAAAGGCAACCAGTGGTTTTAGAGGTCAGCTATGAAAATTTACTTATATTATGAATATGCTTCTTTCCCTACCAGATAATCTTCATATGATGTTACGAATGTAACTGAAGAAGATCACACAGTACCCAGTAATCCTAGGAAATTGTCATACTGTACTAAAGGAAATTAAGGTAACAAGAGCAATTATTGGAGTCACAGCAGTGAAGTGGAGGAAGAGGTTGAAATGACATTTCCAATTTAGAAATTCTATTTATAGTCCCTGGAACTTTCCAAGACGGTTCAGTTTTGGACTTACATGTTTTGGACATATTCTCAACTTCAAAGTAAATTTTGTTGAAGAGCATTATGTAATTCTATTCATTCATTTGGGCTCATAGACTATTCAGGGAAAAGTAGCTGATATTTTTTGGGAAAATGCACAAAATATCTCCCCACATATTAAGGAATAGCTGGATATTTTCCTTACATATAGTGACTTACTGACTACACAGTTGATTTCAAACAAAGAGCTCAATGAGGCAATTCCAATTAAGTAATTCTAGAATATAATCTATATTTGAATATATTTCTCCCCATAATTTCTCTGGAACAAATGCTAGTTCTGCTGCTATTATGAAAATAGATGTCCCTTTTATTCCAGAAAGATAGGTTTACAGAGAAAAGTCATCAGATGATGAAAGACTTGTTTTCTAATATACTACTATAATAAGGAGATTCATGTAACCAATCAGTGAAATATACAGGGAACTCTTACATTTATTAAGGAACAGGAGACCAGCTGCATATTCTCCTAGATTACTTCATAATTCCTTAATAACACATTTATTATTTGGCTATTTTCCATACAACTAGTTGGTCTTGGTCTGATTTGCAAATATGCTGCAATTTTAAAATCACATGTGTCAGAACAAAGTGCCTTTGTCTTATAAAAAGTAAAAGAAAGCAAGGAGTCCACTAGAAATGGATGTTTTACTATTTTATAATTTTAGAAGGTAAAGTAACAGGAAAAGTTCCTCTGTGGAATTTCTTTCAAAGAAATTGAACTAAGATGTAGAAGAAAATTTACTTATCAAATTATTATTGTACATGCTTTCAGGAAACTCCTATGGTTAAAATGAATAAATAAATGAAAGCAACTATTTTTATTTTCATTTTGTCAGCATAGCTGCTTTAGTGGGATTGCCTTCCAATCAGTCAGCTTGTCAGGAAAAAGAAAAGATACAGATAGGAAGACTTACAGACTTTCCATTTCTACATCAGATGAGTGTGAGCTTTCTTGTTATTATTAATATTTGATCTCTGCAAACTGTGGAAATGCCTGGTCTCTTAATACCTTGCTGAATTGCCAGGAAAACTCACAAAGTCAGTATCATTTGTTTCACAAAACTCTCATTTGATTTTTTTGGGGGGGTTAAAAAGCCCAGTGGAAGCAAAAGTTTCAGAGCCTTCTACATTTCCTGGAATTTAAATCATTTAACAATCTACAAATTAAATTATTGAACAGTAGTAAAGACGGGGTGCTTAGAGTAAATGATGTATCTTTGCCTCTCATTTAGTTTATTCCATCCAGTTCAATCTAACCAATCAGAAGGCCTAGAATAAAACAGTAGTTTGCAAATTACTACAAACCAGCCAGCTGGAGTGGAGAGGAGAATCATAAAAACTTGTCTCATATATTTCTTTGTCAGTCTAATATGTTTTCCTAACTGGGACAGATTCTCTCAAATCTAATTGTCTCTTCATGTTCCTTTTAAAGTTGACTGGGGATCTGTTGGCTGAAGTACTCAGAGGGACATTTTGCCAGGAGCAGAAAAGTTCTGTTGCTCATGGGCCATGCTTGAGGAACAGTTAGGCAGTGGGATGCCAAATGGAATGAAGATGTACACATTTTTATGCAATAAACAGTCACAGACTGGAGAGTAAAACATATGAGGGCACTTGGCACATACCTAGTTTGGAGGGTCAGTGAAAAGGAAGTGTTGCATCTAGAGTTTAGTGCTATGAAAAGCTTTTCGCTTTTTATAGTTTTTTCCCCTTTTTCTCCCTAATGGCTCCAGTTGTAAATTAAATCCATTTCTAAAACATGCACTTAGTACCTACTGTGCAAAGTGCATCATGGTGGATACAAAGTAGAAGCCTGCTCTCTGATTTTAAGTAGTATGCAATCAAATAGAGGAGCAAGTGCTATTTAAGTGAACAGAAAGGACAGTGTCTAATCATTAACTTCTAGGATATAGTTAAATATCCTTGCACTATTCTCCCATAATATCTGCACTTTTCCTTTCACACTCATACTTGTCATACTTGACACCCTCAGCCCTCTCCATAGCACTTGTCACTCACACACACAATAGTTACATACTCAGAACTTAGTGTCTTCTCCTGGGAAGAGACTAAGCCTTCTTGTTGTCCATTTTATCTCCACTACTTAGCATAGACTGACATATTTGATAAACATCTTATAATTAAACTAAATTAAGTCCTTTATAAGCCATGCGTATTTGAGCTTTTAATGATAACTGTAGCTTTATTTGTTCCTAATGAGAAAAATCATTAGATGAGTCAGGAGAAACTTTGGGGTTGTCTCTGTGTTGGCTACTGTGATATGGTCTGGGGAAGATGGAAGTCTGATCCCCTGTAAAATTGTGTTGTTTTTGCCTATACAACATACATTCCCTTTTCTAGTAACAAACTCTGATTTTGCTTCACTTTGAGGAATTGCTTCTTTATTGTAAATACTCTTGGTGGCTAAAAAATGGTCATGTGACTCAAGCTAGGCTAATGAGTTGCCCTCCCTGGAATTTAGACTTTGTACTGATTAACTCAAAAGATTTGACTAAAGATGATTCATCTTGACTGTATTAGTTTTCTTTTGCCACTACAAATTACCCAAACTTAGTGGCTTAAAACAACACATATACATTGTCTTCAAAGTTCTGAAGGTCAGAAGTTTGACAAAGGTTTCACTGGACTAAAATTGAGATATTTGTAGCACTGTGCTTCTTTCTGGAGATTCTAAGGGAGAAGCTACTTCTTTGATTTTTCCATCTTCTAGAAGCTGCCTGCATTCCTTGGCTCTGGCCTTCTTCCAGCTTGAAAGTGAAGGCCAGGGCAAGTCCTCTCATTGCAATGCTCTGTCTCTGCTTCCATCATCACATCTCTTTCTCTGACTCTGCTCTTCTACCTCTCTTTCACTTTTCAGGACTCTTGAAATTACTTTAGGCTCACCTGGATAATCCAGTATCATCACTCAAGTTTAGTTGATTAACAGTCATCATTCTGTTTGCAACCTTAATTCTTCTCTGCCATCAAAGGTGACATATTCAGAGGTTCCAAGGCATAGGAAATGGGCATTTTGGGCAGGAACATTGTTCCTGCCTATGACACCACTCTGTTGCCCTGAACAGTCTGTTACTAGCTCTTTTCCCCAGATCTGTTGCCCTGGTTCTTGTCCTTTCTGAGGACTGGCTTTTGCAAGCTTTTATTTTTTATGATTCTGTAAACTAATTCTTGTCTTTCCAATGAATATGTTCTTTTTGCTTATTTTAGTTACAATTGAGTACTTTTGCTTTTGAATAAACAACACAAATTGATGCACATACTTATTAAACTCTCCAGCTGATAAATAAGGCAGTTACCAGTGAACTAATTTCAGTCTTGTTTTCCTTCTGTTCTTCCTTTCCAGTGCTCTATTTTTAGTAAGGAATGTCAGTATGACAAGGTGGTGGAGGCTTGTAGCTGGGAATCTTATACTTCCTCAGAAAACAAATCCAAGATAAAGGTTTAGAGTTGTAATTTTCCATATTAAGGTGATGAAGAAGGCTTCAGCTTATCATTTCTACTATACCTCTCTTATTAGTAGCAATGAAAAGAACTTTATAATATTCATGCAGAAAAGACAGGGTGAATTAGGAAATAATCAAAACCAAGAATAGAAAATACTCATTAAATTCAAGCTTAAAACATGTACTGAGTATCTAGAGTTTTGAGGGTTGTAGAAATTTCTGATTGTATATCTATTATTAAAGGAGATATGTGGGGGGGATGGCACCTGGGTGGCTCAGTCGATTAAGCATAGGACACTTGATCTAGGCTCAGGTCATGATTTAGGTAGTTTGTGAGATCTAGCCCTGCCTTGGGCTCTGTGTGGACATTGTTGAGTCTGCTTGGAATTCTCCCTCTCCCTCTTTCTCTGCCCCTCCCCTGATCTCTCTCTCTCTTTCAAAATAAATTAACCTAAGAAAAGATATGAGGCATCAAAGTTGCTTTCTGCAACCTAGTATTGTCTTGTATCTTATCTCTTATTTTCATGGAAATGCTTACCTGTGCTACTAATACAGCCATTTAGCTTTATTTTCATTAAAGTTAGCATAATATATAATTTTCCATTTTTCAATTATATCCTATTTATATTTATTTTTTTATCTTTTAAAAATTTTTTAATGTTTATTTTTGATAGACAGAGAGCAAGGAGGGGAGGGGCAGAGAGAGAGGGAGACACAGTCTCTAAGCTGTCAGCACAGAACCCAATGTGGGGCTCGAATCCACAAACCATGAGATTGTGACTTGAACCAAAGTTGTATGCTTAATTGACTGAGCCACCCAGACACCCATCCTATTTATGTTTATTTTTTTAAATAAACCTAGGAACCTAGGATACCTGCATAGCTCAGTCCATTGAGTATCTGACTATTGATTTTGGCTCAATTCATGATCTCACTGTTGTGGGATTAAGCCTCAACTCAGGCTCCATGCTGAGTGCAAAGCCTGCTTGGAATTCTCTGTCTTCCTCTTCCTCTCCCCTGCTGGCCTGCTTGTTATACATACATACATACATACATACATACATGTATACATGTATACATACATACATACATAAGATTCTTATTAGCAGAAAGTAGTTGGGTCTTTATCTAACAAATTCTGCCGTTTAATTGGGGTTGTAATACCATATATATGTAATGGATTTATTTATATTATAAGGTTTAAGTCTTTCTTTTTATTTATTTTCTATCTGTCCCAGCTGTTATTTTTGTTCTCCTTTTCATCTTTTTCTGCCTTCTTTTGGGTTAATTGATTTCTTTTTATACTTCAGTTTTTCTTTTCTCCCTTTACTGACTTATTAGTTATGTTTTATTATTTTAGTGGTTGCTTTAGAATTTGTACTAAACATGTTTAATTTGTAATGGTCTACCTTCAAGTGATGTGCCTCTTCACATATAATATATGCATAGTATGATCTTAACCTTTTTGTACTTGTTGAGGTCTGATTTGTGACCAAGTATGTGATTTATTCTGGAGAATGTCCCATGTGCACTTGAAAAGAATGTTTATTCTGCTGTTTTAGGATGAAACGTTCTGAATATATCTATTAAGTCCATCTGATCCAATGTGTCATTCAAAACCTTGTTGATTTTCTGCTTAGATGGTCTGTTCATTGATGTAGGTGGGGTGTTAAAGTCTCCTACTATTATTGTATCATTATCAATGTCCTTTATGTTTGTTATTGTTTTACATATTTGGGTGTTTCCCAAGTAGGGGCATAAATATTTGTAATTGTTAGATCTTCTTAGATAGACCCCTTTATTTATGATATAGTTATAAATAACTTCTTCTCTTGTTACAGTCTTTGGTTTAAAATCTAGTTTGTCTGAATAAGTATTGCCACTCTGGCTTTCCTTTGACATCTGTTTGCATAGTAAATATTTCTCCGTCCCCTCAGTTTCAATCTTTAGGTGTCTTTATATCTAAAATAGTGTCTTATAGACAGCATACAGATGTGTCTTGTTTTTTTTTTAATACATTCTGACACCTTATGTCTTTTGATTGGAACATTTAGTCCATTTACATTCAGAGTACTTATTGATAGATATGAATTTAGTGCCATTTTAGTCCTTGTTTTGTCATTGTTTATGGAAATTTTCTCTGTTCCTTTTTAGTCTTTGTCACTTTTGGTTTTTCTTTCCCACTCAAAGACTCCCCTTTAATATTTCTTGCAGGGTTTGTTTAGTGGTCACAAACTCCTTTAGGGTTTGTCTGGGAAACTCTTTTCTCTCCTATTCTGAATGATAACCTTACTTGATAGGCTATTCTTGGCTGCAGATTTTTTTCATTCAGCACATTGAAAATATCATGCCACTCTCTTCTGGCCTGCCAAGTTTCTCTGGAGACTTGTTTCATCTGCTTCTAACCTTATTCATCATCCCTTGTAAGTTAGGGACTTCTTTGGTCTTGCTGCTTTTAGGATTTTTCTTTATCTCTGTATTTTGCAGATTTAACTACAATATGTCTTGGTGTTGACTTGCTTTGTTGATTTTGATGAGAGTTCTCTGTGTCTCCTGGATTTAGATGTCTGATTCCTTCTTCAAATTAGAGAAGTTTTCAGCTATAATTTCCTCAACTAATCATTTGGACTCCTTTTCCCTCTGTTCTTCTGGGACTCCTATGATAGGAATATCATTATGCTTTATGGAGTTACTGGGTTCCTTAAGTCTCCTGTCATGAGCCAAGATTTTCTTTCCCTCTTTTGTTCAGTTTCATTATTTTCCATAATTTTATCTTCTGTATCACTTATTTCTTTCTCTGCTTCTTCCATTCTGTGTTCATTACATTTATTCAGTTTTGATATTGGTTATTGCATCTTTCATTTTGGCCCTGTTTAGTTTTCAGCCCTTTTGTCTCTGCAGTAAGGGACTCCTTGGTGACCTCTATGCTTTTCTCATGCCCAGAAGGTATCCTTATGATTACTGCTTTTCATTCTGGATCAGGCTTATTACTTATATCTGTTTTGATTAGCTCCCTAACTGTGACCTTTTCTTCTTCTTTCTTTAGGATAAATTCCTTCATTTTGGGTAGATCTCTCTCTTTGTGTGATAGGAAAGCCTGTTAAATTTCCTGCTCTTGAGAGGAATGGCTTTACGAAGAAAAGTTCCATGTCCTGGGCCTGGTGCTTCACGAAGTGTCTCTGGTATATGGTGTGTACACTCTGCTGCTGTGTTATGGCTGTTCTATCTCTCAGATTAATCCTCTGCAGTTTCTTCTTGCCTGCAGAGGGGAATGTTTGGACTTTGGCCAAAGTCTGGCAAATTTTAAGTAGGCGTGGTCTGGTGGGCTCTTAAAAGAGACCTTATGCTGTTTCCACTAGAGCTGAAGCTTTACAGAACTCTGTGGTCATTAGATGCAATGCATGTGAGAGTTTGGTCTTTGAGGTGAGGGGCCTTCTGCTCTGTCTTCCATGCATATTTGTCTGAGAAAAGCAATACCAGCAGAGCACAATAGTATGGGGCTTGATGTAAGTGGTTTAGGTAGCCAAGTTGGTGCTGTGCTGTTTACTGAAGTTAGTTTATGCTGTAGGATGGGGGAGGGAAATGGTGCCAGCCAGCTCCTTTGAGGGGAATTTGTACTTGCTGCCATCAGGCAAGCCCTCCTAGAGGAGTGAATAATTTACCCTCAAGCTTCCTAGGTGTTTTTCAGAGTTTTGTTTTCATATTGTGTCTGGTTGGAGTCTAGGCAGGCTGACTTTTATTTATTTTTTAAAAAAAAATTTTTAATGTTTTATTTATTTCTAGGAGAGAGAGAGAGAGAGCAGCGTGAGCAGGGGAGGGTCAGAGAGAGAGGGAGACACAGACTCTGAAATAGGCTCCAGGCTCCGAGCTGGCAGTCAGCACAGAGTCCGACGCGGGGCTCGAACCCAGGAACCGCGAGATCATGACCTAAGCGAAAGTCGGACGCTTAACCGACTAAGCCACCCAGGCACCCCAGCAGGCTGACTTTTAGAACTCCAAACTTCAGGGACCTGGTGAAATGGGGACTTGTGCTGATCTTCTGGTGGAGTATGTCACAGTGCTGGAATCAATGCAGGTTTGACCCAGAAGAGCCATTGCACCGGAGCACAGGAGCATAAGATTTGGAAGAAAGCACACTAAAGAGCCTGTGGTCAAGTTAGCTGACCTCTGCAGGTGTCTCTGCACCTAATCTGAGTGGCTGGGAAAAGAAATGGCACCCATGGGCTCTTTTGTCCCTAGAGTGGCAATGCCACCTCTCTCAGATGCACCCCAAGAGGAGGAAACCATCTCTCCCAGTGCGTCTTAGGTGATCCCCATGTCATTCCATCTTTCCCCAGGTTACCTGCCTTACCTTCTCTGTAGGAACACTGCAGTGCCCTCAGGGCTCTATACCAGCCATGCCTGGACCTTTAAAACTCCAGTCTTTTAGTCCCATTGGCTGCAAAAACTTATAAAAACCAGTCTCTTTTGTTTTCCCAGTCAATGGCTTTGGGGAATTGTTTTCCTTGTTCTATCCCCTGTGTTCTCCTCTTTCTTACCTCTCTCCACCTCTAGGGCTGCTGCCCCTCCACAGCACCTGTGATCTGTTTCTTCCCCAAACCGTGTCTCTGCACTTCTTACCTTCCACAGTGTGGCCTCTTCAGTCTCTCTAGGTGTGCAGTTTGTTCTGTCAGTCCTCAGATAGATTTCTTGGGTATTTAGAAAGATTTGATATTTATCTAACTGTGTTTGAGAGAAGAGGCAAGCCTTGGGTCCTCTTACTACTCTTAGCTCCTCTCTCCTCAACCTGCTGTCTTCTTTATCTTTGTTCCTGTCTATGTAATGTGTCCCTTTTCTCTGGATACTTTGAAGACTTTTGTTTTTTTTTAATCTTTTCTCTTTACTTATTTTTGAGAGAGAGAGAGAGACAGAGTGTGAGCAGGGGAGGAACAGAGAGAGAAGGAGACACAGAATCTGAAGCAGGCTCCAGCCTCTGAACTGTCAGCACATGGCCCAGCCCGGGGTTTAACTCATGAACTGCGAGATCATGACCTGAGCTGCAGTTGGACACTTAACCTACCGAGTCACTCAGGTGCCCTGAAGATTTTCTTTTTACCAGTGGTTTTGACTGATTTGATTCTCTTTATAGATGGTTTGACTAGATGTTTTCTTCTTTTTTTTTGTGTGTATGTACTGCAAATTAGTTGAATTTCTTGGATTTTTGGTTTATATTTCCATCAAATATGGAAAATTTATATACATTTAAACAAATTCAGATGTTATTTTTTCAGAGTAGTTTTAGGTTCATAGCAAAATTGAAGGTACAGATGTCCAATATATTCCTTGCTCCTCCTGCTCCCCTTGAGAGCGTCCTCCTTAATCAATATTCTCAACACTATAATAATAGTGGTACATTATTATAATTGACTAACCTACACTGATACATCATAATCAAAGTGCATAGTTTGTGGTTTATTCTTACACATTCTATGTATATTCTACATATATACATTCTACATGTATACATAATATACATTCTACATGTATATTATACATATGTATATTCCATGTATATTTATTGCACATTCTATGGGTTTGAGCAATGTATAATGACATATATCCATCATTATAATATTATACAAAATACTTTATTTTTATTTATTTTTCATAATTTTTTAAAAGTTTATTTCTGAAAGAGAATGAGAGTGTGCATGTGCATACATGCAGGGGAGGGACAGAAAAAGAGGGAGACCAAGAATCTCTCTACTAGCTGGTAGTACAGAGCCTGACACAGGGCTCAAACTCAAGAACCATGATATCATGACCTGACATGAAATCAAGTCAGGCACCTAACTGACTGAGCCATCCAGGCATGCCCCAGAGTACTTTAATGCCCTAAAAATCTTTGTGCTCTGGTTATTTATTCCTGCTCCCCCACTCAAAACCTGGCAACCACTGATCTTTTCACTATCTCCATAGTTTTGCCTTTACTAGAAGATCATATAGTTGGCATTATATAGTATGTAGCATTTTCAGATAGGCATGTAAGATTCACCAAGTTTTTCATAGCTTTAAGCCCACCCCCACCCCCCTTCCTTCTAACACTTAATTCCATTGTCTGGATATACCACATCTAAAATATCCATTCACCTACTGAAGGACATCTTGGTTGTTCTCAAGTTTTGACAATTTTAAATAAAGCTGCTGTAAACATCTATGGGCAAATTTGTGTGGATGTAAGTTTTCGACTCCTATGGGTAAATATCAATGAGTATGATTGTTGGATTGCATGGTAAGAATATAGTTGTTTTGTAAGGAACCATCAAACTGTCTTTCAAAATGACTGTATCATTTTAGATTTCCAATAGCAGTGGATGGGAGTTTCTGATGCTACACGTCTTCATTGGCTTTTGTACTGATGATGAGTTTGTAATTCTAATAAACATATACTAACATCTCACTGCTGTTTTAATTTGCATTTCCCTGATGACTTATGACAAAGAGCTTCTTTTCATGTGCTTATTTTCCTTCTGTATATCTTCTTTGATGTGGGGTTTACTCAAGTCTTTGGTCAATTTTTCAGTGGGGTGTTTGTTTTCTTATTGTGCAGTTTTAAGAATTCTGTATGTTTTGAATCACAGTCTTTTATCAGATGTATTTTTTGCAAGTATTTTCTCCTAGTTTGTGACTTGGTTCTCACTCTCTTAATATCATCTTTCACAGGCAAAAGTTTTTAATTTAAATTAGTCTAGCCTATCTGTAATTTCTTTAATGGATTGTGCCTTTTAGGTTGTATCTAAACTGTTATTGTGAAATCCAAGGTCATCTAGGTTTTCTCCTATGTTATCTAACAAAAATTTTATACTTTTGCATTTTAAATTTAAGTGTATAATCCATTTTGAGCTAATTTTTGTGAAGGCTGTAAGATCTGTGCTTGGATTCTCTTTTCTCTTTCCTTTTTTACTTTTCTTTCTTTCTTTTCTTTCTTTTCTTTCTTTCTTTCTTTCTTTCTTTCTTTCTTTCTTTCTTTCTTTCTTTCTTTCTTTCTTTCTTTCTTTCTTTCTTTCTTTCTTTCTTTCTTTCTCTTTCTCTCTTTCTCTCTTTCTCTCTTTCTCTCTTTCTCTCTTTCTTTCTCTTTCTTTCCAGCTGTTCCAGCCCATTTGTTGAAAAGAATCTCTTTGTTCCATTGCATTGCCCTTGCTCCTTTGCCAAAGATTAGTTGACTATATTTATGTGGTTCTTTGTCTAAGCTGTCTATTCTGTTCATTGATATATATGTCTATTCTTTCACCAATACCACACTCTTTTTGGTTACTTTAGCTTTAAAGTATGTCTTCAGGTAGAGTAGTGTTGATTATCTGACTTTGTTCTTCTCCTTCAATACTGATTGGATATTCTGGGTCTTTTTTCCTCCATATAAACTTAGAACTAGTTTGTTATATCCACAACATAACGTGCTTGGATTTTGATTGTGATTGGTTGTATCTATAGATCAGGTTGGGAAGAACTGACACCTTCACAATATCTGCAAACCTCCTGTAATTACTTTTTAGTTCCAGGATATGTTTCGTCAATTTTCTTGGATTTCTCCATAGATGATCATGTCCTCTTTAAGCATGACAGTTTTGTTTTTTATTTGAACTCTTTATAACTTTTGTTTCTTTTTCTTGTTTTACTGCATTAACTAGAACTTCCAGTATGATATTAAAATGAAGTGATGAGAGGAGACATCCTTGCCTTATATCTGATCTTAGTGGGAAAGCTTTGAGTTTCTCACCATAAAGTCTGATATTAGTTGTAGGTTTTTCTGTAGATATTTTATATCAAATTAAGGAAGTTCCCCTCTATTCTTAGTTTACTGAGAGTTTTTATCATGAATGAGTATTGGATTTTTGTTAACTGTTTTTTCTACATGTATTGATACAATCATGTGATTTTTCTTTTTTAGCCTGTCAATGTGATGAACCACATTAATTTATTTTGAAAAGTTGAACTAGTCTTGCATACCTGGGTCCACTTAGTCATGGTATATAATTCTTTTTATACATTGTTGGACTAAATCTTCTAATATTGTTTTGAGAAATTTTGCATCTATATTCATGAGAGATAAGATATTGGCTTGTAGCTTTCTTTGCTTGTAATATTTTTGTTTTGTTTTGATATTAGGGTAATTTTAGCCTCATAGAATTAGGAAAATTGCTTTTGCTTCTATCCTCTGAAAGAGATTGTACAGAGTTGTGCAGTTCCTCACTTTAGTTTTTGGTAGAATTCAACAGTGAACCTGTTTAGGCTTGATTATTTCTGCTTTGGAAGGTTATTAATTATTGATTCTATGTCTTTAATATATGTAGGCCTATTTAGGTTGTTTGTTTCTTGTGTGATTTTAGGCAGATTGTGTCTTTCCAGGAATTGGTCCATTTCATCTTGGTTATCAAATTTGTGGGAATAGAGTTGTTCATAATATTCTATTATCCTTTTAATGTCTGTGGTATCTGTAGTGATGCTCCTTTCATTTCCCATTCTAGTTAATAATATTATATTTTCTTACTTAGTCTGGCTAGGGGCTTATCAATTTTATCGGTCTTTTCAAATAACCAGCTTTTGTTGATTTTCTCCATAAATTTCCTGTTTTAAATTTCATTTATCTCTGCTCTAATTTTTATTATTAATTTTCTTTTTTACTTTGGATTTCACTTGCTATTTTTTCTAGCTTCCTAAGGTGGAAATTTAGATTATTGATTTTAGATTTTTCTTCAGTGATATAAATTTCCTTCTAAGTACTGTTTTGGCTGTTTTTTGCAAATTTTGATAAGTTTTATTTTTATTTTCATTTTATTGGAATGTTTTATAATGTCTCTTGAGATCTCTTTGTTGACTCATGTCTTATTTAGAAGTATATTGTTTAATATCCACATATTTGAGATTTTCTATTTAGCATTCCATTATTGAGTTCTAGTTTACTTTCATTGTGGTCTGAGAGAAAACATATGACTTCTATTCTTTTAAACTTGTGAAGATGTGGTTTATGGTCAAGAAAGTGGTCTATCTTGGTGAATTTTCCATTCAAGCTTAAGAAGGATATGAAATCTGTTATTGCTGGATGAAGTAGTCTATACATGTCAATTATATCCTGTTGATTGGTGATGTTATTGAACTCATCTATGTCCTTACCGATTTTCTTCCTGCTGAATCTGCCCATTTTTGATAAAGGGGTATTGAAATCTCCAGCTATGATAGCTGATTCATCTATTTCTCCTTGCAGTTTTAGTTTCATGTATTTTGATATTCTGTTATTAGGGACAAATGCATTAAGGATTGTTATTATTTTGGAGTACTGGCTCCTTTATGATTGTGTGATATCCCTCCTTATCTCTGATAACTTTTTGTCCTCTTATGTATGCCTGTCTGAAATTAATATAGGTACTCCTGCTTTGGTTTGATTATTATATGGCATATCTTTCTGCATCCCTTTACTTTTAATCTGTGTGACTTTTATATTTAAAGAGGGCTTCACCCTGTCGATCTCTGTCTTTTAATTGGTGGAAACTAATGATGTTTATAATGATTATTGATATAGTTGGATTAATATCTACTATATTCATTATTATTTTCTGTTTGTTGCCTTTATATTGTCTTTGAGTCATTTTTTTTGTTGTTTTAATTGAGCTTTTTATATGATTCTGTTTTCTCTTCTTAGCATATATACTTCTTTTCTTAAAAATTTTAATAGTTGATCTAAAGTTTTCAATATGTATTTATAGCTCTCCAACTCTACTCTCCAAAAATACTGTTAGTCTTCATGGATAGTGTGAATACCTTATATTACCAAAATCATCCAAGTTTCTCCCTTCTTTCTCTTATATCATTGTTATCATTTATTTCATTTGTATACAACCATATATAAATATTCACAAAATAGATGCAAAAACATGCATCATCAAATACATTGTTAGCATTATTTTTTTAAGTTTATTTATTTTGAGAGAGAAAGAGAGAGTGGGAAGGGAAGAGAGAGGGAGATGGAGAATCCAAAGTAAACTTTGTGCTATCAGTGAAGAGCCTGATGCAGGCCTTGAACCCATGAACCATGAGATCATGATCTGATCCAAAATTAAGAGTTGGATGCTTAACCAAAGAGCCACCTGGGTGCCCCTATTAGTATTATTCTTAAAACAAACTGTTAACTGTTAGATAAATTAAGAAAAATAAGAGTTTTTTAAATTTTGCCTCTACTTATTTCTTCTTCATTGCTCTTTTTTACTTTATGTAGGAACTGTACTTTATGTATGTGCTCTCTAAATATTATGTCTCTCTGAAAAACTTCTTTTAATTACTTCTTGTAAGAGAGGTCTACTGTAAGAGAGGTCTACTGGAAACAAGTTCTATCAATTTTTTTTTTTTAAAGACTTGGAGATTTTTTTTTAATATTTTTATTTATTTCTAGGAGAGAGAGAGAGAGAGACAGCGCGAGCAGGGGAGGGTCAGAGAGAGAGGGAGACACAGACTCTGAAACAGCCTCCAGGCTCTGAGCTGGCAGTTAGCACAGTGCCCGATGCGGGGCTCGAACCCACGAACCGCGAGCTCATGACCTAAGGGAAAGTCGGACGCTCAACCGACTAAGCCACCCAGGCGCCTCTCTATCAATGTTTTTTAGACGGTCTCTATTTCTTTTCCTTTTTTGAAGGATAATTTCACAGGGTGCAAAGTTGTAGGTTGGTGGTTTTTCTCTCTCAGTAATTTAAATATTTCATTCCATTCTTTTCTTGCTTGCGTGTTTCCTGAAGGGAAGTCAAATGTAGTCCTCTCTTTGTTCCTTTCTATATAAAGTGTTTTATTCATCTGACTTCTTTCCGATTTTATTCTTTAACTTTGATTTTCTGTACTTTGAAAATGATATGCCTAGGTGTAGTGTTTTAGGCATGAATACTGTTGGTATCTTTGGAGCTTCCTGGATCTATGGTTTGATATCTAACATTAATTTGGGGGGAAATTTCCACTCAGTATTGTTTAAAATATTTCTTCTGTTTTTTCCTCTTTCTTCTCCTTTTGGTATTTCTATTATGCATATGTTATACCTTTGTAGATGTCTCACAGTTCTTGGATATTCTGTTCTGTTTCTTGTTTTCATTTTTTGTTCTCTTTGTTTTTTTGTTTTTGAGGATTCTATTGATATATCCTCTAGTCAGACATTCTTTACTCAGCCGTGTTCAGTGTACTAATAAGCCCATCAAAGTCATTCTCAATTTCTGTTATAGTGTTTTTGATCTTTAGAATTTCCTTTGGATCTTTATTAGGATTTCCATCTGTCTGCTTACATTGCCCATCTGTTCTTGCATGTGTGTACTTTATCCCTTAGGATCCTTAACATATTACTTATAGTTGTTTTAAAATACTAGTCTGATAATTTCAACATCCCTGGCATGCCTCTTCAAATTTTATTTTTTGGTGTGACTTGTAATTTTTTATTGATAGCCAGGCATTATGCATTGCATAAAACAAACTGCTATAAATAGGATTCTATAAACTGATGGTGATATATTAGGGGAGGGGAAGCATTCTATAGTCTGATGATTAGGGCACAGTCTTTTAGTGAGTCTGTGCTTCTGGGCTGTGAATCTCACAAGTGTTTCTCAGGTTTTTTTTCTCCCCCTATTGGTAGGATAGGATGGTTAGAATGGAGCTAGAGTTGGGTATTTCCCTTCTTCTAGGTCAGTTATGCTCTGATAATTCCTTAACAGGTTAAGCTCTTGTTAATTATTTTCTTCTGAAGTCAGGCCTTGTTGAGAAGAACAGATTTCTCTGGCATATTTAAAAGATGGTTTCTTTCCCCCTCCTGCTCTAGAAGCATGAGGGGATTTTTCTTTGGTATTTACTCTGAGAACCTGGTTAAGCTCTTGGAAATAAATCTCACAATATTTTTGTGTCCCTCTTATGAGTAGATCCACCAGAAATTTTTGACTCTTAAACGTATGCACACTCAGTCTCCAACAATTCATCAGTTGCAGTTCAGATTTTCCTACTCTAGCACTGGTTCCTATGTTGGTTTCCACTTGAGAGTCTGCTGTGGTAATCCACAACCCGTTGCATTTGCCTCTCTGCCTCTCCAATCCTAGGACAGTGGTTTGCACTGTGCCATCCCCTCTTTTACAGACCCAGGAAGAGTTGTTGAGTTCTCAATTGTTATAGCTTTTTACATATTATTGGGATGGAGTAGTGGCTTCAAAATGTCAATGAGAGAAGATTTGAGGTAAAACAACAATTCATGCCTCTTATTCTTTCTTGTAATCTGCTTTTAAAAAATGTAATAGAGGAATGTTTAGAATGATAGTGTTGGTGTCAATTTGAGGCATCTCTAAATGTGCTATGGCTTTTAGGAGAAGAAAACATTTATTTATTTTTATAAAAATGAGACATAAACCTGAGAGGGGCCTACCTTGGCTCCTGTGGTTCTGAGGGCCCCTCTCTTGCATCTTTCTCTTTGAGGAAGAGATATCTGTGGGGCCAGGCAGCCTGCAATCTCCCATAACCCCCAACTTGACCATACCCTGGATAACTAGGACTCTAGAATCATCTGATTCAGTGGATCTGAGATTCCAGGGCCTGTGTAGACTTCCTACCTCTACTCACCTCCTAAGGGTAGATCATAGCTCTGGTGTATGCGTGCTAGAGCTGAGGGGAAGCCAAGAGCCTAACAGAGCTTGAACTTGAAGCCTAAGTTCTTGAACTTGAGGCCTAGCATATGGATACTAGGCAGATGCTCACAGAGCTGGGTGGTATAGGAGGAGGGAAGAGTAGAAGAGCAGATGAAGGTCTTCTCTTTCCACAATATCACATTCTACTATGGGAGTCTAAGAATTCTAAGTTTAAACCTGGCCTGTGGATTATTAAAGTATGTTTTCAAAAGTAGAATAATGAAAGCTGTTTTATTTATTCTGTTAGTTAACTCTAAGATATTCAGGCACATGGAAATGGGCTTCTATTTGTACCCTTGCCTAGGCTCCATAAATGTTAGGTATGGTCCTACTAGAATAAAAAACAATTTTCCAAAACTCCCTTTCAATAATGCATTTCAGAAAGGAAGATAGATGGACCCTCTAGTGTTCTTCCCCTTCTTGCCATTGATGAGGGATGGATGTAAATGGTTAGACCAATAATCATGAGCATAGTCATGTTTAGTGATTGGATAGCCTTTAAGCTTTTCTCTAAGATTTTACCAAACAAGATTATAATATGTTTGAACTTGGTCCAATCAGCATGTGTTTGCTGTATTTTTGCTGGGAATGTGAAGGGAAGAAGGGGTCTAGAGTGAGGGGTGCTACAGTGGATAAAGAATGCTATTGATCACTTCAGGAGGTTTAAAGTGACTTTTCAATGTTTTTTGGCTATCCTTCAAAAGACTGTTCTTTTATTTTAGCAACATGATTTTTAGCTGTCTTACTGCATTAAAGTAGCTTAAAAATTTAGACCACTTAATAATCCAGCACATGCAACCATCTGTTAAAAGCTACATAAATGTATATGCATAGTTTCATTCCAATTCAATGGCTTACTGCTTACTATTTTTAGCACAACACACACCTCCCTACCAAATAATAGGATTTTATGAAATTTTCCCCAGAAACTTCATAAATCTCACCAGGTCTTTGGCTGAAAATTAACAAGAAGTATAACATCCTGGTCTAAAAAATTTGGTAATATGAAATGAAATGTTATTCATTTCTGAGATTTCACTTCCAGTTAGCTTGTTACTTTGTTGAAATGTAAAAGTAAAGGATGATTAATAGTAAGTTTTCAACGGCATTTAAATATTGGTAAAGGCAAGGTTAAAGTAATTTTAGTATAGTAATATCAGGGCCTTTTAAGTCAAGGGGATAAGTTTTAAAATGACAATATGGGATCTGGAAACAGGACTTGGAATAAACTCCAGACTGACACTTAGCTTCTTTTTCTTTCTCTTAGGATAATAAATATAGCCTTAGGACCCATTTAAAGATTAAATAAGACAATTGTTTAAAAACTACTTTAAGTTTTGAAATTTACATTATATTATGCAAATGCTAACCTTAATAATGGGTCTTTTGGGTGAGGAAGAGAGAAGGAAAAGACTTATAATAAGGACTATCTGTGGGACTGTTTTCCTTGTTATATGGTCGAAGAGATTGATAGAGATGAAGTAGTATGCTCTGGATTATAGTTTGTAGATCTCTCTGACTCTGAAGCATGTATGTTCTCTCTTAACACCATTTGGTGATTTATGTTTTCATTCATTATCTTTTCTTGGAATATGTTCAAAGGAAATCTCCCTTCCATATTCCATTCCTTTCTTTTAATAATGTGAAGGGTCAAAAAAACTTTTTAAGAGTAGACTGAGTCTTGAAGGATGAGTATGTTACCAAAGGAGACAGAGGATGAGAGAATTTAAAGAGGAGAAACTTTGCACATTCAAAGATTTATGAGACGCCATGTTGTATTCAAGGGATTGCCAGCAATTTAGTATGATTTGTGCTCCAGGTCTGTGTTATATGTAAGGCGAACGGATGGGAAGAAGAAAGAATTATAGGGGATGAAGCTCAAGGAGCAGGGAGAGACTAAATCAAGAATAGCTTTCTAAGTCACAGTAAGAGCTTGGGAATAGATCCTCTTGTGGTTGGGGAACCATCAGGGATTTCCCTCCAATTCTTAGGGAAAAGGTCATTGCAGACCTACACATTTTAAAAAGTATTATTAGGGGGTGTTGATTACATTTCCACTATTAATTCTCACAAAATGAATTTACTAAATTTTACCATATTTGATCTAGAAAAAGAACAGAACATACAATTTAAAGATCATTATGGCAATGCCCAATGGTCTTTTTAGATTTTCACTGTGTGGTCTCTGTTAAACTCTCTCAGCCTCTTTTAGTATTCAGTTTGAACTCTCCTGAGAGTATATCTTAAATTCATTTTCTGACACCATAGTTCCCTTTTGTAGTCAACTTTCATTTTCTCCAAAAAAAATTTTTTTGTTCACTTCATTTGAATTCACCCTGGCAATGATGGATCATTTTGGCATCAAAAAAAGTAAGGACTCATTATCTCAGTGAAAATGTATTCTTACCGTTGGAAATAAATGTGAATAGTTTATGAAGGAGCAGGAGATCAGTAGCATACCCAAAGGCTTGGGAGGCTGAATATAGAAATGGACAATGGTCAGACATATATTAAAATAGAACTCTGGTTCACAACCTGTAGCAACCAGTCCAAGATGCTGAATCATAGCCTTTGTAGTAATCAGGCCCAAATAGCCAGGATTTGATCAATAGTTGACACCTTCTTTAGTTTTTGTCCTCAGTTCCAATGTAATAAATAACCAGAGAAAGTAAAATATCAGCTGTCCTATCCAATCTCATAGAATGCCCCACTTCTAGTTAGCCCACCTTGAACATCTCCATGCCAATAGCTTCTACTCAGGGAGTACCTGAAGTCTTCTTTGTTTCCATGCTATCCCACTCCTCTGCCTGCCTTTGAGTCTCTCTCAAAATGCAAATGATGGTGTCTGTCTCCCTTGCTATATCAAGCCTGAATAAATAGCCTTTACTCCTTCTCATTTGGGTGGCCTTTGTTTATTTCTGTATACTCCTTCAGTAAAGGGATATTTGCTGACTTAGGTGGGTGGTTCTGGGCACAGAACTCTTCCCTGCAGTCTCCCTGGTTACAGTATCTTACACAAGTATTTGAAGGGATTCTCTAAATTTAGGTTTTGTTACAAAATGATTAAAGAAAGACAATTTAGGGTGATACAAACAAACTTTAACACTTCATATTAAAAGGAGACTGACTTCATACAGTCAGTCTCCTTTCAGAAAACTGCAAAATGAGGCAGAAGACAGGAAGCTTTGCAGAATAAAAAATAAAGAAAAGGAAGAAAAAAATAGGAAATACTTGATTGGCTGCGGCCAAATAGTCAACTTTGGGGTGAGAATGCCAAGTTGGCTTGGTGTTTGGGGATTGGCTGACTGGATATACAGTTGACCCTTGAACATGGGTATGAACTGCATGTGGATTATGTATTAGTATAATACTATAAATGCATTTTCTCTTCCTTTGATTTTCTTAGTAACATTTTTTCCCTCTAGCTTATCTTATTGTATGAATACTGTATATAGTACATATAACATATAGAATATGTGTTATTCAACTAGGTTATCAGTAAGACATCTAGTCAAGAGTAGGTTATTAGTACTTACGTTTAGGGGGGATCAAAAGTTGCCTTTTATTTCCTTTTGTTGTCTGATGGCTGATGCTAGGACTTCTAGCACTTTCTTAAACAACAGTGGTGAGAGTGGGCATCCCTGTCATGTTCCTGATCTCAGGGGGAAAGATCTCGGTTTTTTCCCATTGAGGATGATGTTAGCTGAGGGCTTCTCATAAATGGTTTCTATGATGTGTAAGTTCCTCCTATCCCGACTTTCTTGAGGGTCTTTATTAAGAAGGGATGCTGTATTTTGTCAAATGCCTTTTCTGCATCTATCGACAGGATTGTATGGTTTTTAACCTTTCTTTTGTTAATGTGATGTATCACATTGATTGATTTGTGAATATTGAACCATTCATTCCTGTAGCCCAGGAATGAATCCCACTTGATTATGGTGGATAATTATTTTTATGTGCTGATGCATTCGATTTGCAAGTATCTTGTTGAGGATTTTTGCATCTGTATTCATCAAGGGTATTGGCCTGTAGTTCTCTTTTTTTGCTGGGTCTCTGTCTGTCTTGGGAATCAAAGTGATGCTGGCCTTGTAGAATGAGTCCAGAAGTTTTCCTTCAACATCAATTTTTTGGAATAGCTTGAGAAGAATGGGTATTAACTCTGATTTAAATGTCTGGTAGAATTCCCCAGGGAAGCTATCTGGCCTAGGACTGTTATTTGTTGGGAAATTTTTGATAACTAATTCAATTTCTTCACTAGTTATGGGTATGTTCAGATTTTCTCTCTTCCCGTGTGAAATTTGGTAGTGTGTGTGTGTTTAGGAATTTTTCCATTTCTTCTAAGTTGCCTAGTTTGTTGGCATATAGTTTTTCATAATATTCCCTGATGATTGCTTGTATTTCTGAGGGGTTGGTTGTAATAAATCCATTTTCATTCACGATTTTGTCTATTTGGGTGCTCTCTCTTTTCTTTTTTGAGAAGCCTGGCTAGAGGTTGATCAATTTTGTTTATTTTCTCATAAAACCAACTCTCGGTTTCATTGTTCTGTTCAACTGTTTATTTTGGTTTCTATATTGTTTATTTCTGCCCTGATCTTTATTATTTCTCTTCTTCTACTGGTTTTGGAGTGCTCTTGTTTCTCTCCTTCTGGTTCCTTTAGGTGTGCTGTTAGATTTTGTACTTGCACTTTTTCTAAATTTCTTCTCTAATTGCTTGATTGGCCCATACATTGTTTGGTAGGGTGTTCTTTAATCTCCATGGTTTTGGTGGTTTTCCATACTTTTTCCTGTGATTGATTTCAAGTTTCATAGCATTGTGATCTGAAAGTGTGGATGGTATGAGCTCAATTCTTTTATATTTATTGAGGACTACTTTATGTCCCAGTATGTGATCTATCTTGGAGAATGTGCCATGGGCTCTTGAGAAGAAAGTGGATTGCATGGCCTCAGGATGTAGAGTTCTAAATATATCTGTCAAATCCATCTGGTCCAGTGTGTCATTCAAGTCCATTGTTTCTTTAGTGATTTTGGTGATTTTCTAGTTAATGTAGCCATTACTATAAGTGGAGTATTAAAGTCCCCTGCTATTAGCATGTTCTTATCTATAAGATTGTTTCTGTTTGTGAATAATTGTTTTATGTATTTGGGTGCTTCTGTATTTGGTGCATAGACATTTATAATTGTTAGCTCTTCCTGATGGATAGATCCTGTAATTATTATATAGTGCCCTTCTTCATCCCTTGTTACTGCCTTTACTTTAAAGTCCAGTTTTTCTGATATAAGTATGGCTACTCCAGCTTTCTTTTGACTTCAAGTATGATAGATATTTCTCCATCCCCTTACTTTCAATCTGAAAGTGTCTTCAGGTCTAAAATGAGTCTCTTGTAGACAGAAAATAGATGGCTTTTTTTTTTTTTTATCCATTCTGCTACCCTATGTCTTTTGATTTGAGCATTTAATCCATTTACATTCAGTGTTATTATTGAAAAATATGGGTTAGAGTCATTGTGTTCTGTGTAGGATTCATGCTTGCAATGGTGGTTCTGGTACCTCGTGTTCCTTGCAACATTTCTGTCCTAGAGTTCCCCTTAGGAATTCTTTAAGGCTGGTTTAGTGGTGATGAATTCCTTCAATTTTTGTTTATTTGGGACTACTTTTATCTCTCCTCCTATCCTGAATGACAAGCTTGCTGGATAGAGGATTCTTGGTTGCATATTTTTTCTGTTCATCACATTGAAGGTTCCTGCCATTCCTTTCTGGCCTGCCAAGTTTCAGTAGATAGGTCTGTAACCCCTCTGGTAGGTTTCCCTTTGTATGTTAGGGCCCTTTTAATCCTAGCTGCTTTCAGAATTTTCTTTTTGTCCTTATATTTTGCCAGTTTCACTATGATATGTTTTGCAGATCGATTCAAGATACGTCTGAGGGGAGTTCTCTGTGCCTCTTGGATTTCAGGGTCTGATTCAGTGTCTCTTTTCAGCTACAACTTGTTCAAGTACTCCTTCAGAGCCTTTTTCTCTCTCTTCCTCTTCTGGAATTCTTAGATAGGGATATTGTTCCGTTTGATTGCATCCCTCAGTTCTTGAACTCTCCTTTGTGCTCCTGGATCAGTTTCTCTCTCTTTTTCTCGGCTTCTTCTTTTTCTATGATTGTGTCTTCTAATTCACCTATTCTCCTCTCTGCCTGTCAGTCTGTGCATTCAACGCCTCCATTTTATTATACACCTCATTTATAGCATTTTTTAATTCAGCACAACTATTTTTAAGCTCCATTGTCTTTGTAGCAATAGCTTCTCTGATGTCTTCCATACCTTTTTCAAGCCCAGCGATTAATTTTATGACTATTATTCTAAATTCTTGTTCAGTTATGTTGCTTATATCTGTTTTGAGCAGTTCTTTAGCTGTCATTTCTTCCTGGAATTTCATTGGAGGAGAGTTCTTCCATTTCGTTTCCATTTTGGCTAGCTTTCCATCTCTTGTTAATTTTAAATGCTTGTTATGCACACTACACCTGTGAGTACTGCTATATTAGGGAAAAACTCATTGACTGTCCAGGGTCTGTCCATTCAGGAAGTGTTCTTTGAATAGTATCTCTTGGACTCTCTGTTGAGACTTCTGTTATTTTATTTCCCTACTTGTAGTGGTATTTGGGACTCTTCACCATGTGTACTTAGGCTTGTTTCTTGAGGTAGCCCTGTTTAACTCCATTGGGTGCGATTTCTCTTTGCCAGCACTTACTCTGTGCTCTTTCTTATGCCTCTTCGTGTGTCCTCCCTAGTCTCCCTTTTTTGAGATTCTAAGTATTCTGCCAGACAGATCTCAGCAGAGGGTATAGTAGCTTCACCTGCATCTAGGTGCCAACCTGGAATCAGCTGTCCTGAGATCTGTCTCATTGACTAAGGACTTTGGTGCCCTTTATTCGAGGTAAAACAATACACTGATTACAGGATGCCTGTAGCCTCTGCACAACACAAAGACTTCTCAAGAAACTTGTACCCAAAGCAGCTTTATATTGCTGTGGATTGCAATCTCAAACAGTTTTACAACCACAACAAAAAAGGTCAGATAAGATTGAATTCATACTTTGAAGTAAACTACACGTGTCAATTAAAGAAATAAAAAAAAAGTACAGGTATATATGAAACAAACTGTAATCACGATATAATATATATGGTACTAACCTAAGTGCTACTTCACTAGAGGTTTAGAGAATTCCTAAATTTGTGCTCTAGTCTGTCTTCATTCTCTTCTTTCTCTAATTTGCTTTGTGTTTCCAGCTGACCTTCCTGGCTGCGTTACACTGGATTTTCTCTCCTTAGGTGCTCTCTGGCAAAATGCTGCTCCTCTGCCACATGTTTAAGAATGGCTTCTTTCTGGGGGGTGCCTGGGTGGCTCAGTCAGGTAAGCATCAGATTTTGGCTCAGGTCATGAACTCATGGTTTATGAATTTGAGCCCTACATGGGAATCCTTGCTGACAGTTCAGAGCCTGGAGTCTGCTTTGGATTCTGTGTCTCCCAATCTCTCTACCCCTTCCTGCTCAAGCTCTGTCTCTCCTTCTCTCTCTCAAAAATAAATAAACATTAAAAAATACTTTAAAGAAAAGAATGGCTTTCTGTGACTGTTGTTAATGATAGTGGGTTTATAGAAAAGAAAAAAATAAACAACCAAAACCTTACTGTTGGCTTTACCTAGAAAAATGACTTTCCCACTATGTAGAAATAACTGATAGTTATTTATTCTCTGGCCCTATTAACTGGCTGTAGAATTCTGGTATTAATAAAAAGATGTTTAGGGGTGCCTGGGTGGCTTAGTTGGTTAAGCGTCCGACTTTCGCTTGGGTCATGATCTCGCAGTTCGTGGGTTCGAACCCCGCGTCAGGCTCTGTGCTGACTGCCAGCTCGGAGCCTGGAGCCTATTTCAGAGCCTGTGTCTCCCTCTCTCTCTGACTCTACCCTGCTCACGCTGTCTCTCTCTCTCTCTCCCCTAGAAATAAATAAAAATATTTTAAAAAATGTTTAAATGTTTACCTTTGTGGGTTATAATATGAACACGTCTAATCCTAAAGGATCCTTATCTTCCTCACATGATTTTATCTTTTCCTCTACCCCTCTTTTATTTTTCTCCCCTCCAGTTCCTGTGTCCATAAGTCTCTTCCACCTCTGTCTCATAATTTCATCATATGCAGATGGTATATCAGAAATTTGTGTTCTCACATACAGTCAGTGTGTTCTACTTGACATAAAACCAACAATTCTGTGACAATTAGAACTAAAAAAGCATTTGCCAGAGTAATTTCAAAATCTAGTGAAAATGTGGTTAGTACTCTTAGCTGGTGAAGAGATTTTTGATTTTTGATTAATTTTTTTTCAAAAAAGTTTTTGTCTCTCTTTTAAGAGAAGAGCCCCTTGAGGGCAAAAGCTGTATCTTACAGGGATAAAGGAAGAGTGGAATTGCTAAGAACATAGTGGACATATGCTTTTTTTTGACAAATCACATTTTACCCATTTTTAGTGATTCTTGTGAGAATTTAAAACCTGCAATTTTGTCTTTATTGCTAATAGTTATCACCTTCTCCTGTATTTCAGTGGCAAGGAAGGATCCAGGACCAGCTTTGGGCAGTCAGAGTATCCCTCTCTCTTGCAGTAATCGTTAGGCCTAGGGCCAATCTGAGGACAGATAACTCCTGAGGGATGGATCATGTCACCCATTCATAGGTATGTCCATGGTATCCATTGGTCCACAGTTGGCACCACATGAATGCTTAGGGAATGAATCTTGGAAATGACTGGAAACTGTAGGGATACTGAAATCTCCCTTCCTGTCACCAAAGTATTTCTTTTCTCATATTTTCTCCATGTCTTCCTACAACATCCTTTATATTACTCGTTTGAATTGGTATTTTTCCTAGAGTCTGTTTATTTTTTTAATGTTTATTTATGTATTTTGAGAGAGAGAGAGAGAGCAAGCGAGCGAGCAAGCGCGCGATCATGTGTGGGGGAAAGGCAGAGAGAGAAGGAAGGAGAGAATCCCAAGCAGGGTCTGCATAGTTACTTCAGGGATAATGTAGGGTTCAGTTTCATGAACCATGAGATCATGACCTGAGCTGAAATCAAGAGTCCAATGCCTAATCTACTGACCCACCCAGGGACCTCTAGAGTCTCTGGTTAGAGACAAAGATATTGCTTAGGAAAAGACCCACTTTTATATTCTCTTTCCCCTGTTTCTGACTGACTGAAAGGGCAACAACCACTGGCCTTGGAGGTTGGCTTTTATCCAAACAAATATTGTTGACCAAATTGATGGTGTTCACTCAGTGCCTACTCTCCCAGGAGAGAGGCTCCTGACCTCTCTTTCACTTTATCTGATTCCATGTACCAGGTTCACTGTCTCTCAAGTTTTTGAGTTTGCTGGTGTCCACCTACTGCTTCCCACATTGCTAATCAAATTGGAGATAAAATCCTTTTGGGGCTTTTACTTTTTTATGCACATCATATGATAAAGTTTTGGAGTGGTTAGAGGGGGGTTTGTAGCTGATGGCCAAGAAAGAATTCTTGAAGGCATCTTTGGTGCAAAAAGGTGATTTCATTAAAGCACAGGGATAGGACTTGTGGGCAGAAAAAGCTGCAGTGGGAGTTTGCAGAATGACTGGTTATATACTATAGAGTTGAGGGAAGTAAAGTTTAAGGGGAAGATTCCTGGAGAAATTTTATACTCTTTATTTGCCTCAAGTATTTGTCAATGAGTTGCAGGTTTTAAGGAAATTTAATTTTACCAGCCATTTCTTTCTTTCCTTTATTCCCCATATCACTGTGGAGGAGTGATGTTGGAGCTCCAGGAAACTGAGTCTATAGGTTTTTGGAGATTGGAGTATTAATAAGATTACCTTTTTCTTGTAATTTACTAAGATATTTGTAAACTGAAGGAGACTCATGTCCTGTATGACTGTGATCTCTAATAGTTAACTATTTGTTTTCTTTCCTTTGTTCTTGGAAGCCAGGAATGCCTGAGGAATATCACACATATCCCACCTGGGGTGGAGGGTGTGCTAGTTTATACTTTTCCCTCACTTTGCCTTATCATCACAGATTAAACTTCTTTGAAAATTTAAGAAAAGAACAGTTGAAAAGAGAATATTCTTTTAAATACAAAAAAGTACTTTTTATAATTTCTTACTAACTTCCTACTGTAACCCATTTCAGAATGACCTATTTGAATTTTATCTTGTCTGTCATCTTTATGCATTCTGACAAAGATTAGAAGACTGAGAAATGATCTAGAAGTATGGAGAGATGAGGAGCTGTGTGTACACCTGTTGTTGGAGAGAATTAATATCTAAGGTTAGTGACTATTATAATCCTTCATTTTAACACTGATTTCCCCTGTCTTGCATAGTGCCTAACATAGAGCTGATGCTCAATCTTAATCCTCCTCTTACTTCAAAGGTTTTATTGTATACACATTTTATAGCTGAAGATATCTAGGCTTGGAGAGGTAAAAATGGGTGCTATTGAAAGGCTTTGTAATCAGATATTCTGGTGTTGGTATTTGAATTCAGCTGTTCTGTGAGTGTGATGTTAGGCAAGCCACTTAACCACTCTGTTGCTGTTTGCCTATTTGTAATGGATATTTATTTGTGGGGATAATAATACATATTTTGCAGGATTATTATGAGGATTAGGAATAATAAATGGAAAAGGCTTCCGTATACTAGACAATAATTGGGACTTTTAAGGTCACCCAGCCACTAAGTAAAAGATCTAGGATTTAAACCCAAATTTATCTAGTTCCAAAGCTGAAAGAAAGACTGAGATCTTAGAGATACTACCATCTTGTTAATAGACCATTTGTGTGGTCCTGCTAGATGAAAATGCTTTGCAGAAATCATGATATTTATATTCATGTGCTATTTATCTTTGAAGATATTATAGATGAAAGAAGCTCTTTGTATTGTGGTGCTCTTGTAGGACTTCATGTTTTTAAATTATTATTTAAATCATGTAAGTCTATTTTTTGCACAGAGTGGTCAATTAATCCATTGTTTTCTAATAGAAGCCCATTAAGGAAGTTAACTCCTTGTTTATTGTCTGTGTCCTGTGCCTGAGTTCAGTGTTTGCTTGGCATTTCCATAGACATCCTAAGGTCAACGGAATAGAAAGCCAATTGAATATTATAAATTGAGACAGAATGCTATTTCTTGTAGTTTATGTATACATTTCAGAAGGGATAATGACTTTTTGCTAAATACAAATTATAAATCAGTATTCATTGGGATACGGAAAGATTTTTCTGGTTGTGCTAGCTACCAGAGTAATTGTTTCTCAAAGAAAATTTAATATATATCTAAAATTGAATCTGTGCTGACTCTGATAATCTTACTTGGTGACTTGGGAGGCAGATCTTTAAAATTGCATGAAACAATAAAGACTCCAGTGTTCAGACAGTAAACTTGTCAGATAAGTATATCATCATACAAAATAATCATCATACAGAAGAAAATCAACACAAAGCAATTCTTTACTATGAAATTTATAATATAAGAAATAGTTTCTTTTATAAATGTTTATTTATTTATTTGGAGAGAGGGAGAGAGGGAGAGAATCCCAAGTAAGTTCCACATTGTCAGTGCAGAGCCCATTTTGGGACTCGATATCATGAACCTATGAGATCATGACCTGCGATGAAGTCAAGAGCAGGATGCTTAACTGACTGAGCCACCCAGGCACCCCCAAATATAGGTTCTGTGTGCATAAATCCAAGACTCACTTGCACACATTTTAATCCTGCATAAATACCTTTGGTTCAGAAAATATATTTATCCTTTTAAGTTTTTTCTTACTGAATTCCAGGAAATGTTTACCCATGTAATGTGACTATTGTAATTTAAAATGTACTATTAGGCACCTTTCTTTATCTCTTCTCTCTTTCAGTCCACAGCAATTATCCCAATGGCTAGAAAAGTCTGCCAGGAAGAATAGGAAAGAGTACGTAAAAAATAAAAGGAGTTAAGTATTATAATACATCATTAGTTTAATCTAATTTTTGGTGGAATTTACAGCTAACAAATCAGATTACAGATATGAGCTGAGAACCCACTGTATGCAATTTATTGTGCTGGGTACTGTAGCAATAAGAGACGAATAAAACACATTTTTTTGTCCTCATGAACTTTGATCTAGTTGGAGGGACAAGAAGTATATTTACTAAAAATAATATGATAGTACGTACTAAGAAATTTTTCAATGCAAGAGATGTTACAAGAATTGAATAAATATGACAAGCTTCCATATGTGTGACAGAAGACAGGAGGGATATAGAGTTAGGCTTTACCCTGAGAAGTCTTCCCAAGAGAAAAAACTTGAATTAAGACTCAAAGTGAGATGGGCTCCAGATCAATTGAGAGGAAACAGGGAGACTGTTAGATTTAACTGTTGCTTTTTCATTAGTCAAAGGCTCTTGTTACCAGTATAACTTTATCCAAATTTTATAACCAAATTTTGGAATTATTCTATTAGCAAATTATTATTTCTCCTAGGTATGATTTAAAAATATTTAAAAGGAAATTTGTTGCATGTTTTTAGTATATTTTTACCTGATTATAAAAGTGATCTGTGCTCATTATAAACTATAAAATGTTGATAATCATAAAGAAAATGTAAATACCCCCTAATTTCTACCATTTAGCATTTTGGCACATTTTCTTCTGCTATATTTTCTTCTAAAATATATCTTTTCTTCTGATAGTACAAGTAATAATGTATACTTAATTATACACATAAAGTAAAAATTTTCTGTAATAACCACAATGATATTTCTAGACTGGTATTAACAATCTTAGAACATACTTTTTAGAGCTTGCAAACTCAGTGCAGGAGATTTTGTAATGACAGAGAGTGGTGAGGGCTATAGCATGCCTGTGAATTCACATTCCATCTAAGGTGCTTGTTTTCAAACTTTGCTGAACAATGACCAAATAAAATACATGACTGTGTATTTTGGTCCTTCAGTACCCTGTTTTGTAGTGCCAATGTAGATAAAACCATATAAACTAAACATTTTATAACTTTTTCCTATTTAATGTTGTATAAGAATATCTCATATAATTGAAATTTCCTTGTAAATATATTTTTTTGCCTCCTAATAGTCTGTCAAGTTATTTTACTGTGATTTACTTAAATGTTTTCATTCTATTATCGTTAAGCATTTCTGTTTTTTAGTTTTCATAGCATACATAAAACTGCCCACTTAGATGTAAAACAGAAAACTTAACCTAACTGAAGTTATCACCATTTCTGCCTACAGAGTTCCTTTATCAGTACATTAGTGTATTACCGTGTAAAGACATATCTAAATTCCCATGCAAGTCCATATACAGAGTTCAGAACGGAGGTTTATTTTTATGCGGTGGGTGGATGGAGGTAGATCTATACTTCTCCTAAATCTATCTGTAAAGCAGACCATTTGTGCTGTGTGGTTCCCAGTTCTTTCTTTCATCTCTTCCATAGGAGGAGATGTGCATTATACATACCTTACTTAATTTACTTCCTTTTTTACTCAATGCCACTCTACAAGACCATTATTATGCATAGCAGATTTTATAGCACAATAAATACTTAAATATTCAGACATCTCTGTTTCACTGTGATGTGGCCTTACCTGCAATGGGTATTTCATACTGGTAGAGTTCCATTCATATCTGTGCTCTTGTCCCTGTTCCCAGACTCTGTAAACACTACCTAACAAAGTATCTAAGGAAACTTAAATTTGTCATATTTTCTTGTACAATAGAATTCAACTTTATTTTCCTCTCACTCATTCATAGTTAGGTGCTGTACCAGGCACGGGGAGAAAATTATGAGCAAGATACAGAGCCTTGACCTTATGAAGTGTGCATCCCCATCCTTACTAATTCTCTTGGATCTTTCCTTATTGCTATTACTCATTCCTAAATCATCATTCTCCCTTAGAAGGTTTTGGTAAGAAGCCTTCTAAGTGGACCCTTGTTGTCACTCTTGCTCTCCTTCAGATTTCCCTCAGATCTTTTCTCTTCTTTCCACTTGCCTTCACTGCTAGAAGGACAATCTTTTAAAAATGAAAACCTACCTTGAATTTCTTTGATGGGTTCCCACTACATTTAAGATTAATAGTAAAACTGTTTAAATGATTTTCAAAGTGCTCTGGGATCTTCCCTTGTCCATTTTGCCTGACTCAGAGATGTTATTCTACACTTGTCTCACTCTAAATAAAGTGCATATTTATTAATGTCATGAATCAAAAATCTGCCGTAATTTCCCCCAGCTATGGACTATCTACATGTGGTTCTCTTGATCTGAGCTTTCTTCTACTGTATCTTTACCTGGCTGATTCAAGTTCTGATATAAACTTGACCTCCTCAGGGAAGTTTTTCATTCAAAACTTTCATTCAAAAGGACTACATCCCTTTCCTACATGCTCTAAAATAGTTTATCTTTATAAATTGTTTCTAAGTATTTTTTAGAATAATGTTTATATTTGGCATTTGCCTTGTTAAGGGTTTGAATACTTTATTGATTCTTGATACACAATGTCAAATGCTGCCCAAGGAGGTGACAGTTTATGCTCTCAACAAAATGTATTATTTAGGAGGAGTTTCAAAAAATTATATTTGGTCTTGAGATTTTCTTAGATCATCTGTCTCTTGTTTAATATTGAAATTACTTCTTGCTGCAGTTGTACATATATGAAAAGATTTAATATATAGATATATGTTTTATAATATGTTTTCAGAAATGTAGTTTTTCTGTGAAGTAAGCTATAGTTGCCCATATGGCAATAGAAAGGAAGAATAGATTTTCATTTAACACACATTATATCAGTTAAAAATATTTTAAATTATTTTTCATGAACTTAATTTGTTATTCCTATCAGTATAAGTATAGAATTCTATAACTCTTTTCTATTACTTTTTAAAATGTTGCTACTCTGCTTCCAAAAGTATAATTTTCAAAGACTTCTTAACATTGTAGGTGGTCACAATAATCACAACTTATTGCTTTGTTGCTGAATGATTAGATTGTTTTTATTTTCTGAGATAAATATATTCATGAATATAGATATTAACAATTTTGTACTCTTGTCTACATATAATTTCTTACAAATAAGATTGCCAGTTCAAAGTGCATGGGCATTTTTATTTCTCTTAATTTTGTGTGTGTGTGTATGTGAAGTGACTTTGCTAAAAACAGTGAAAGTATCATCGTAGTTAAAAGCCCAGACCCTGGAACCAGACAACCTAGATTTAAATAGTTTCATCAACTTTTAGTTGTGTGACCTGAGACTATTTAATCTTGCTTCAGTTTCCTCATTTGTGTGAGTTAGAAGTTTGTGAGGATGTAATGTGTTAATCTATGAAAAGTACTTGGAAAAAACTTGGCCTTGCATCAGTATAGTGTGAGGATATGATTTTCATTGAATTTTTAGTGAACTGGGTTTTACTTAAACCCATTTTTTAATCAGCAAAATAGTACTGTTGTTAAACTGTTTTAAACAGTTTAAACTATTTTGATTTACAGTTTAAAAATTCTTTTTTTCCCATTAAGAGGTTTTTTCAAACATCACTTTGGAGAAAATGAAAATGGCTAGGTCCTAAACATTCCTAATACTTGTGAGTTTCACTGAAATAGAGAAAGAAGATCTCATTTAACTTTCATGATGAAATCCTTTGTGAGCTCTTGAAGGTCAGTTTCTTGATAGGGAGTATGGAGTGCAAAGGAATTCTCGAAATCTTCTTTACAAGTAAGTTGAAAGCAAATCATATCTTTCTAACCAAGTATTTATAGAATAATGTTTATAGAAACTCTTGGTAGTTTGGACTTTAATTAGTCTTTCAGACTGAAGGAAAACTTCCAGAGATTTAGAGGAAAAGATTTGGAAATGTTGTGAGAAAATGACCAAGTGAAAGTTATTTTATTTTGATTTTTATATGTACCCTTAACTTATCCCATGAATTTGTGCTTCCACTATGTTATTGTGTTTTGTGTGTCTTTTTTTTTTTTTTCCCAGCTGGAGAATTTAAAATCAAAGATTCTACGAGAGAATAATAGAATCATGGTATTTGGTAGTGGAATTAGAAAGCTGTTCAGAAGTACTGTAGACTGAAGGGCTACAACAGGGCCTAGAGACAGGCTAGGAGGAAGGTAGAGCATTTTTTGCTAAAAAGCTCCTCTGGGCATCATTACATAGAGAAAAGACATGCTACCATTTTAAAGTGAATGTTTAGAACGTGAAGGCAGTCTCTAGGATAATTGTCTTGGACATTGAACCAGAGACAAAAGGAAGAAAGGAAAGATTTAGGAAAGAAGAAAGGAAGGAATGAAGAATGGAGAGAGAGAGAAGGAGGAAGAGAGAGCTCTCTCTTTGAGAGCACTAACAGTTGTCTTTCATATTGTGCATTCCTGGAAAAGGTGAGAAAAATAAAAAGTGAGAGTCACAGATTTGTAGAATGGTATGTCAAATTGCTATCTCAAATCTTGTGGAAATTTTGTCTGAAATATTTTAGTTTGTACCTTAAGGAATATATTACCAATCTGGAAAAAACTTACTGAGGCAGTTTGTAAAAGTTTTATATTGCTAATATTCACTAGGGCAGGTTCACTGGGCATCTGTAGGTGAATTTGTTTATTGTTCTATGGCATAAATAACAACTTTGGATGTCGGAGTGGGGGGATATTCCAAGTTTCCTGAGCCTCAAATGGAAGATTAACTCTGTTTAAATGAGCCACAACTGCCTGGGCCACAATGTCTGCAGGCTTGATTCTTCCTTTATATTCTCTGTCATGTAGAAGAGTGAGCAGGAGTTGCTAGGGGCTGGGTGCCAGTGTCTCTGCAGCTCTGGGAGAATGAGAAGTGAGTGTGGGAGCTCAAAGTGGAGGAGCAAGTGAGGAATCAGCACAAGAAAGGCACATAATGAGGAGCAAGCATATTTTAAAGGCCACAACAGACAGTGGGGCAGTGACGAAAGGGATGACAAGTATTGTCCACTAGGATAGACAGTAGATCACAAACTCAGGGCAGGCAAGAGAGTTGCAGCAAGCAATCAGTGGTGGCATTATCACAGGATATCCTGGTCCTGAGACAGGTTTCTGATCCAGTCAGAGGCTTCTATGCACTTCATGCAGATTTGACGGACAGTGAAAGTGCCAATAGACCTTTCCTCAGTATATAACTTGAACATTATGAGATGGCCATTGTAAATAGAGGAGCTATTTCCTAAACTGTGTTGTGGCAGGCAGTATAGTAGGGGCACTCTGAAAAAGAAACATGGTGAGAAGATAGCTTGTCTTGACATTAGAAAGCCTGCGTCTAATCTTGCACCTGCCACACACCAGCTGTATGATTTGGAGAAGGTGAGCTCTGAGCCTTAGTTGTCCAGTATACAAAATGGGGATATTAATATATTATAATGGAAAGTAGTGTAGGCCAAAACTTTTTATACCAATATGTTAATAATAGTAGCATACACTGCCTGCATTTTGGATTTTAGTGAACAGAGGCTTAATTTATTTGATATAAATTTTTATTAAAGCTATGTGTAATTGATACTTAATCAAGTTTAAGTGAAGGAAAAATGTACAGTGTAGGGGGAAGGTCTACATGTGAGGACAAGGTCCAAAGGGTCAAATATCAGAGTTCAAGTTCTAACTCTGTCACTAGGTTGAGGGGTGTGACATTAAGGAAGTTGACTTTTCTTCATCTGAAAATAAGGATAATTATATATGTGGTGACAAAGCATGAACTTGATATTAAGAATAATTATAATGTTTTTTTATTCTTTGAAGGATTGTTGATAGGCTTTCCCAAAGTGGCTTTTCCAAGGACTTGGGATGATATTTATCTGAATTTCCCTAAACATAGGTGAGCAATCAATTGCTAGAGTAAAGAGGGCTTTAGCAGCAGTAGGTACAATAATTATGTTTAGGTACAAATAGCAGGTGGTCAACTTAACCCTTCCTTGGCTGAGAGCATGCTCTATTCTGCTCTGTCTTCTAAGATGTCAGTCTTTTGCGGGAGAGCCCAAGTCCTAACTGAAGTTTTTGCATAAACTTAATTTTTGCTTTATTAAAAATCTAACCCCTATGTACTTAATTTGCCTCTTAACTTCTCATAGAGTGAAATTTCTGAAGACTGTATATTTTCTAGGGTTAGCCCAGGATATACACTGCCCTTGATTTAAGTAAATGAGAAATAGAGCCAAAGTCAGAACAAATGGGAACAGCGTTTTTGCTTCTGTAGGGTTTAGAGTTCCAATTTATTTGTTCATTCATTATTAACTTCCCTTGCTTATTATTTGGTTTCCTGGTGAGATTCATAGGGTTGTCTTAGCTCATTCCCTGGAGGTTTATAGTCTCTCTTTTGGTTGAGTGCACTTTTATTTCTTCAGCAGCATCTCTTTTGTTTTATATAGCTTCAAATGATATTTCTAACTCTCTTCTGATCTGTTGCATTTTTAAAGGAAAGAAATATTGTGCTAAAGGTAAAGAGACTTTGAAGCAGCAGAACATACATAATTTATATCAGGGAGGGGTTGGTGAAACCACCTCTAGGACCAGTAGATATTAATGTGTTTGAAAAGCTCACATTTTTAGAGTATAACTGCATAAATGTTCTTGTATATTTGTAAGCAAGATCACTTTGCTCAGATATTTTTAGATAAGAGAACTATATAAGTGTCTTTCATTTCAAAAACAAAAACAAAATCAAAAGTGGGAGCTTGTTGCTTTGACTTTTTGTTTTTTAGTGGCGATTGGCTGTATGGACAGGCTGTATGGCAGGGTCTGTGCCCAAACCCACATCTACCCCTTCCTGCATCAGGACTCTAAACAGAGAAGATGGCACAGAAACAGCCAAGGAGCACTTCACATTCCTGGACCTGTGGCCCCAGTAAAAATGACAGCAGCACTTGGGAAGATTTAGGGACTCTTCCTGGACAGAAATTGATCTGGGGATGAGTATGAGTATGTGTGTGAAATGGGTGAGGAGCCAAGCATTTGCTCTCAGAGGTCATTTGCACTGAAGATGGAAATAGTGAGAAGGAAAAGGAAGGAAAAGGAACAATTGTTGAGCACATGTAAGAGTATTTTATAGGCACAATTTCATTTAATTCTCACTATAATTCTGGGAAGTCTTTTTTTTTTTTTTTTTTTTCCTGTTGAGGGAGTTGAAGCCCAGAGTGGCTGAGTAACTTGCTCATGGTCACACAGCTAGCAAATGACAGTCTATATAATAATGACTTCTAAGTCCTGGTCTTTCTGTGATGCTACTTTAAGGAAGCTCAGGAATTACCCTTCTTTAATCCTGTCATACTTTTTAGATTTGAAGACAAGAACTGGATTTCCTCTCAGGAAGAGGAATGGGTCTTCCACTTACAGATATTGTCAAGGCATTACCACCAAACACACACTCTGTCTTATGATAGAGAAGGCACCTCTGGTATGTATTCAAGGACCTGAATTTCCATGATTGCTACAAACAAACTTGTCATGCCATCTTCTTGCTGCTCTTTCTGGCTTTGTCAGATCAGCCCTGGAATGCTATTTTTTGATTCTCTTCTCTAGCAGACTAACCCCTGCTTATTCTTCTGATACTAGTTTAGATATAATTTCCTTGAACAGTACCATCTCCAACCCCAGTCTGGTTTAGGTATGTCTTCTGCTGATCTAATATTGTCACAGACCATCCTCACATCCTATTATAATAACTCACTTTCTTACATACCCTGCTGGCTCGTTGGAAGAAGGAAAATGTCCTTGTGCTCTCTTGTAATACCAGGAACTAACATACGGCATATCACATACATGCAGGGTATCTGAATGCAGGCATAGCAGTGTCAAGGCTAGCTGAGGGAAGGTTGTTAATACCTTACTATGATCGTCGCCACTCCAAATAATCATAAGACCTGAGTAGAAACATTGTGCTCACTATGTTAACACCGTTTCAAGTCAAATTCCCTACCACTCCTTCTGACCAGATGGCTGTCCTAAACTCAATAAATCTTCAATGACACTGTGGTATCACTTGAGGAGAGATGTACAGAGAGACCAAAGTATGGACTTTATTATTGAAACTATCTTTATCCTTTATCCTTCCCTTCCCTCCCCACCCTTTTCTTTTTATAGAACAACCCCCCCCCCACAAGGAAAGAATCATTGGTTCTGACTTTATTAATTTTAACATAGAGATTATTTAAAAATATCTATCTGAAGAAAATAGTAAAAAGCAGTTTTAATGCCAATATCCTAAAATGGGCTCAAATTGATTTTTATTTGGTGCAAAAAAGAGCTTCACTTGAATAGGGATGATGATTATTATTAATAATAAAATAGTAAAATAACTGCTAAGAATTTAATTCTTTGTGTATTAGAATTAGTGTCTAAAGTCTGGGATTGTGATGTCTCCTGCTTCAGTTTTCTTTTTCAACTTTGCGGTAGCTATTCAGGGTCTTCTGTGGTTCCATACAAATTTTAAGATTGTTCTAGCTCTGGAAAGAATGCCAGTGCAATTTTGATTGAGATTGCATTGAATGTGTAGTTTGCTTTGGGTAGTATTGACATTTTAACAAGATTTGTCCTTCTAATCCATAACATGGAATGTTTTTCCATGTATCTTCTTCAGTTTCCTTTGTAAGGTTTCTGTAGTTTTCAGCATACAGAGCTTTTATATCTTTGGTTAGGTTTGTTCCTAGGTATTTTATTCTTTTTGGTGCAATTGTAAATGGGATTGGTTTCTTGATTTCTCTTTCTGTTGCTTCATTATTGATGTATAGAAGTGCAACTGATTTCTGTACATTGATTTTACATCCTGTGATTTTGCTGAATTCATGTAGCAGTTCTAGCATTTTTTTGGTGGAGTCTTACAGGTTTTCTATGTAGAGTATCATGTCATCTGCAAAAAGTGAAAGTGCAAATTTGGATGCTTTTTATTTCATTTTGTTGTCTGATTGCTGAGGCTAGGACTTCCAACACTATGTTAAACAACAGTGGTGAGAGTGGACATCCCTGTCATGTTCCTGATCTCAGGGGAAAAGCTCTCAGTTTTTCTCCACCGAGAATGATATTAGCTGTAGGCTTTACATATTTGGCTTTTATGATGTTGAATATGTTTCTTCTATCCCAATTTTCTTGAGGGTTTTTATTAAGAAAGAATGCTGTATTTTGTCAAATACTTTTTATGCATCTGTTGACAGGATCATATATTTCTTATCCTTTCTTCAGTTAATATGATGTATCAATTAATTGATTTACAAATATTGAACTAACCCTGTGGCCCAGGAATTAATCTCACTTGATCATGGTGAATAATTCTTTTTATATGCTGTTGAATTCGATTAGCTAGTATCTTGTCAAGAATTTTTGCCTCCATGTTCGTCAGGGATATTGGCCTGTATTTCTTTTTAGTGAGGTCTCTGATTTGAGAATCAAGGTAATGCTGACTTCATAGGATGAGTCTGGAAGCTTTCCTTCTATTTCTATTTTTTTGAAACAGCTTGAGAAAGATAGGTATTAACTCTGTTTTAAATGTTTGATAGAATTCCCCAGGAAAGCCATTTGGCCCAGGTCTCTTATTTGTTGGGAGATTTATAAGAACTTACTCAATTTCTTTGCCAGTTATGGGTCTGTTCAAATTTTCTATTTCGGGGCGCATGGGTGGCTCAGTCGGTTAAGCATCTGACTTTGGCTCAGGTTATGATCTCACAGTTCGTGGGTTCAAGCCCCACTGTCGGGCTCTGTGCTGACAGCTAGCTCAGAACCTGGAACCTTTTTCTGATTCTGTATCTCCCTCTCTGTCTGACCCTCCCCTGCTCACACTCTCTCTCAGAAGTAAATAAAACATTTAAAAAAAGAAAAAAAAAGAAATTTTCTATTTTTTCCCCTTTGAATTTTGGTGGTATGTGGGTATCTAAGAATTTATTCATTTCTTCCACGTTGTCCAGTTTGTTGGCATATAACTTTTTACAGCATTCTCTAATAATTGTTTATATTTCTGTGGTGTTGGTTGTGATCTCTCCTCTTTGATTTGTGATTTTATCTATTTGGGTTCTTTCTCTTCTTTTTGAAAGTCTGGCTAGGGTTTTATATTTATTCTTTCCAAAACCAGCTGTTATCCCTTGGGTAAATTCCTAGCAGTACTATTGCTGGGTCATGGGGGAGTTCTATTGTTAACTTTTTGAGGAAGCTCCACACTGTTTTCCAGAGGGGCTGCACCAGTTTACATTCCCACCAACAGTGTAGGAGGGTGCCCATTTCTCCACATCCTTGCCAGCATCTAGAGTCCTCTGATTTGCTCATTTTAGCCACTCTGGCTGGCGTGAGGTGGTATCTCAGTGTGGTTTTGATTTGTATTTCCCTGATGAGGAGGGATGCTGAACATTGTTTCATGTGTCTGTTGGCCATCTGGATGTCCTCTTTGGAGAAGTGTCTGTTCATATCTTCTGCCCATTTCTTCACTGGGTTGTTTGTTTTTCGGGNTTGGAGAAGTGTCTGTTCATATCTTCTGCCCATTTCTTCACTGGGTTGTTTGTTTTTCGGGCGTGTAGTTTGGTGAGTTCCTTATAGATTTTGGATATTAACCCTTTATCTGATATGTCATGTTTAGCAACATGGATGGACCTTGGGGATGTTATGCTGAGCGAAATAAGTCAGGCAGAGAAGGACAAATACCATATGTTTGCACGTATGGGAGGATTAGGAGGAACTTGGGGGAGAAGAATGGGGAAAATAGCAGGGGAGAGGGAGAGAAGCAAACCATGAGAGACTCTTGAATGCTGAGAACAAACTGAGGACTGATGGGTGTGAGGAGGGAGGGAGGAGATGGGCATGGAGGAGGGCACTTGTGGGGATGAGCACTGGGTGTTATATGGAAACCAACTTGACAATAAACTATTTGTAAAATAAAAGGAAAAGAAAAACACAGAAACCAGCTGTTAGAGTATTGATCTGCTCTACTGTTTGTTTTTTGTTCTTTTAAGATTCTATGTTGTTTATTTCTGCTGTAATCCTTATAATTTCTCTTCTTCTGCTGGCCTTGGGGTTTTTTGCTGTTCTGCTTCTAGTTCCTGTAGGTGTGAGGTTAGGTTTTATATATGGGATTTTTCTTGTTTCTTGAGATAGGCCTGGATTCCACTGTATTTTCCTCTTATGACTGCCTTTACTGCATCTCAAAGGGTTTGGACTGTCGCATTTTCATTTTCATGTGCTTCCATATATTTTTTAATTTCTTCTTTAATTGCCTGGTTGACCCATTCATTCTTTAGTAGGATGTTCTTTAACCTCCATGCATTTGGTGACACTATGGCATTGGCACAAAAACAGACATGTAGATCAATGGAATAGAATAGAGAACCCAGAAGTGGAACCACAAATGTACAGCCAACTAATCTTTGATAAAGCAAGAACGAGTATCAAATGGAAAAAGATAATCTCTTTAGCAAATAGTGCTAGGAGAACTAGACAGCAACGTATAGAAGAATGAAACTGGACCACTCTCTTACACCATACACAAAAATAAACTCAAAATGGATGAAAGACCTAAATGTTATACATTAATCTATCAAAATCTTATAGGAGAAAACAGGCAACAATCTCTTTGACTTCAGCCACAGCATTTTCTTGCTCAACACATCTCCAAAGGCAAGGGAATTAAAAGCAAAAATGAACTATTGGGACCTCATCAAGATAAAAGCTTCTGCACTGCAAAGGAAACAATCAACAAAACCAAAAAGCAACTGGCAGAATGGGAAAAAATATTTACAAATTACATATCAGTAAAGGTTTAGTATTCAAAATCTATAAAGAACTTACCAAACTCAACACCCAGAAAACAAACAATCCGGTGAAGAAACGGGCAGAAAACATAAATAGACACTTTTCCAAAGAAGACATCCATATGACCAACAGGCACATGAAAAGATGCTCAACATCACTCATCATCAGGGAAATACAAATCAAAACCACATTAAGATACCACCTCACTTCCGTCGGAGTGGCTAAAATGAACAAATCAGGAAACTACAGGTGCTGGCGAGGATGTGGAGAAATGGTAACCCTCTTACACTGTTGGTGAGAATGTAAACTGGTGTAGCTGCCCTGGAAAACAGTGTGAAGGTTTCTCAAAAAATTAAAAATAGAACCACCCTACGACCCACCAATAGCACTACTAGGAATTTTTCCAAGGGATACAGGAGTGCTCATTCATAGGGGCACATGTACCCCAATGTTTATTGCAGTGCTTTCAACAATAACCAAATTATAGAAAGAGCCTAAATTTCCATGAACTGGTGAATGGTTAAAGAAGATGTGGTTTATATATACAATGGAATACTACTTGGCAGTGAGAAAAAATGAAATCCCGCCATTTGTAGCAACGTGGATGAAACAGGAAGGTATTATGCTGAGTGAAATAAGTCAGTCAGAGAAGGATAGATATATGTTTTCACTCATATATGGATCTTGAAAAAGTTAACCGAAGACCATGGGGGAAGGGAAGAGGAAAAAATAGTTGCAAACAGAGAGGGAGGGAGGCAAACCATAAGTGACTCTTAAATGCAGAGAACAAACTGAGGGTGGATGGGGGGAGGGTAAGGAAGAGGAGGAAATGGGTGATGGGCATTGAGGAGAGCACTTGTTGGGATGAGCACTGGGTGTTGTATGTAAGCGATGAACCACAGGAATCTACCCCAAAAACCAAGAGCATACTTTACACACTTTATGTCAGCCAATTTGACAATAAATTATATTTGGGAAAATAAAAGAAGATGACTGCTAGAGTTTCAGCTTTAGTTACTTCATGAACAATCATTATTAACTGAGGTAGGGAAGGTGGGAAAGATCTAGTTTAGTTGTTAGCAGGCAGCAATTCATTTAATTTTTCTCCATTAAATTACTAATATTAAATTATTAAATAGATATCATATGTTTTCACTCATATATGGATCTTGAAGAACTTAACTGAAGACCATGGGGGAAGGGAAGGGGAAAAAAATAGTTGCAAACAGAGAGGGAGGGAGGCAAACCATAAGAGACTCTTAAATGCAGAGAACAAACTGAGGGTGAATGGGGAGGTGGGGGAGGAGGGCACTTGTTGGGATGAGCACTGGGTGTTGCATGCAAGTGATGAACCACAGAAATCTACCCCAAAAACCAAGAGCACACTTTACACACTGTATGTCAGCTAATTTGACAATAAATTATATTTGGAAAAAAAAAAAGATGACTGCTAGAGTTTCAGCTTGAGTTACTTCATGAACAGTCATTATTAACTGAGATAAGGAAGATGGGAAAGATATAGTTTAGCTGTTAGCAGGCCATTATGCCTAAAAATAGCAGCAATTCATGTAATTTTTCTCTATTAAATATGTTTGCAGTAGGTTTAAGAGCATGGCCTTATCAAATTACAGAAATTTCTTTCATTTTATATTTTGAGTGAAATTTAAAAAATTATAACTAGATGTTGAAATTTATTAAGTGTTCCTTATGAACTTTCTAAACAAATGATTTTCTTTTGTTTGGTTGAGACAAATTTCTATTATCTTGAACAATTATCTAATGTTGAATCAACATTACATTTTGTGATAAAACCTCTTAGTCATGATATATAACAGCTTGCGGTACAAATACTTGGTGGATACACATTTGAACACATACAGAACTCATTTATGAAAATTGACCTGTTTTACATCATAATTTTATTTTATTTAGTTTTAATGTTTTTATTTATTTCTGAGAGAGAGAGACAGCTTGAGCAGGGAAGGGTCAGAGAGAGAGGGAGACACATAATCTGAAACAGGCTCCAGGCTCTGAGCTAGCTGTCAGCACAGAGCCCGACGCAGGGCTCGAACCCACAAACCGTGAGATTATGACCTGAGTGGAAGTCAGACCCTTAACCGACTGAGCCACCCACGCGCCCCTACATCATAATTTTAAAGAATGGCTATTATACATTTTGTGATGCCAGTACAATTGAATTTGAAAAAAGACAAAATGATAATAAAAAACTCCACTTTGGTTTGAAGATTAAGAAACACTTACAAATAGTTTAAATGAAAATTAGAAAATATTTAGAACAGAAGAGAAATTAAAGTACTACATATCAACATTTATGTGATTTGGTTAAGTGAATACTTTGTGGAAAATTTATACCCCTAAGTGCTTTTATTACAATTGCTAACTTCTGGATTTTAGACCCACTAAATCAAAGATTTAGGCTTACAGCACTTGTAGGTGGGCTTATCATTTGCCATAGATCTAAAGGAAGCCTTTATTTATTTATTTTTTGTTTATTTAAGCCTCTTTGGAGACTTAGGCCTACATAGCAAATTTTCTGTGCCCTCTTCTTCTGGATTTTATCTTATTAATATTTCCATATTAATTTTTCTCTGAGAGGATAGTCTCTCCAACCCAACTTTATCCGATGTGGTCTCTAACCTGTCTGGGGCCTGCCTAGGGCCTCACACTGAAACTGGACCATAGTGGGGCACATACACACTCTTAAGATACCTAATGGTTTCAGTGTTTCTTTATTTCCCTGGATTGATATTCTGGCTTTGTACCTGGCCTCATATTTTTTTCTTCCACTTCTTGTAATCTCATCCATTTATTGAAAAAGTTATTTTGTTTTCAATATATTTTTTGAACACATAAAAGTGTTATATAGTAGGAAGATTTCAATAATTCTCTCCGCCACACTACCAGAAACTTCAGTCTGTCCTAGTGTTTGTAATATATACCGTCTTTCACTTCTAAATATTTTATTATTTTCATTATGATTTCTTCTTTAGTGTATTTCACAGTGTGACTGCTTTTTCAGCATGTGAACTGTCTCCCCTTTTTTTTATTGCATTCCATTTTTATTACATTGTGACAATAGAATATTGTTTATATCAAATAGTGCTTTGGTATTAATGGAAACTTGGTTTAAGGCTAGTATGCTGTCAATTTTTATAAAAAATTAATTATTCACTTAAAAATATATGTTTTGTTAATTGTTAGGTGGAGTATTATATATATGTGAAGCTTTTTAACTATGTGCTCAAATATTTATATCCCTTTTGTTTTTAATTTAAAAGCATTTTTTACGGGTGCCTGGGTGGCTCAGTCGGTTGAGCTTCAGACTTCGGCTCAGGTCATGATCTCACGGTTTGTGGGTTCGAGCCCTGCGTGAGGCTCTGTGCTGACAGCTAGCTCAGAGCCTGGATCCTGCTTCAGATTCTTTGTCTTCCTCTCTCTCTGACCCTCCCCTGCTCACACTGCCCCTCTCTCTCTCTCTCTCTCTCAGAAATAAAATAAAACATTAAAAAAATTTTTTAAATGTTTTTTCATTTTGAGGGAGAGAGAGAGACAGAGCACAAGCAGGGGAGGGGCAGAGAGAGAGGGAGACACAGAATCCAAAGCAGGTTCCAGGATCCAGCTGTCAGCACATAGTCCAACGTGGGGCTCAAACCCATGATCATGACCTGAGCTGAATTTGGATGCTTAACTGACTGCGCCACCCAGGCGCCCCTCAAATTTTTGTATTTCTACTAGTTTTTTGCTTGATCTCTCAGCTACATAGACAGATGTATTAGTATTTCCCTATATGATTGTGGTGTGTTAATATTTTCTCTTTTTCCTGCCATGTTTTCATTCATTTATTTGAGGTTTTCTTCTTAGGATTTTGACTGGAGATTTTTGATAATTTTACTTGAAGGCAACTGTGTCACTAAGTCACTTGCTGACCTCTGCTGTTGCATTTTCTCTTCATTTCTGCCATTCTTTATCTCTTAGAACCTTATTCATATATTTTAAATTATTTTTGTATATTCTATCCAGTATATCTAGAAGTTTGAAATGGGAGGGTTTGGGAGTTCTATCCTCCCAAGGCTAGATTCCATTTAACTTATGTAACTGGATGAGATTATCTAGGGGAAGTGTGAAATTAAGGGCAGTAGAGAGCTGATCCATAGGGAACTTCAGTAGAGGATGAATGAAAAGGAGGTATACCTGAGTACGGCCTCCTTCTCTTCTAGACCCTAGGCCTACTCTCTTTTCCTTAGAGCATTCATGAATTTCCAAGCATGTAAAAAACTAATTAAACAGAGGTAATAAAATGGAGGCCAATCTTCCACAAATACTCATTAGTGTCTTAACCAAGTACGAAATGTAATAAGAAGAATGTTGAAAAATATTATGTATTTTGTGCACCACGGCAGCTTGTTTTTTCTTGTTTATAGAGCTGTGTCAAAATCATTCTTTCTTTTATTGGGTGTTAAGTATAAGGAAAACTTCTATTGCTGGCATTATATAAAAGAAATGTGATGTCTACTTTTATTTGTTTTATATTGAACCCTCTGGCCGAAGACAGCATAGTCATTGTTTCATGTCAATCTTCAGATAGGGAGAGGAAAAAGTGAAGGAATTTGAACTAGTATTCTCTGAAAGAAAGAGTAACAGAGAAAATGGCAGAAACATATAAAAGAAGAGCAGATTTACAATTTAGGAATTTACATTTTACAAACTTTAGGGATGAGGAAACTTGAAAAAATTAGGGTACATCTGAAAAGTAAAATTTGAAAGATTTTAGAGATCTACCAAACTGCCTGGACCAAAGCAAGTTGACCAGGAATATTATATTTTCTTTCACAGTATCTCAAATGCTTCTGCAATTTTCAAGATATATAATGACATTGTGAGGAGACAGGATTAAAAAAAAATTATCTAAGGACACAGAGTCAAGGAATAATGAGTAGGAGAACTTTGAAAAGGGATGAGGGGGCCATAATGCTGTGATTGATAGTTTTTCTGTTGGAAAATATCTACAAGTTGCTTCAAAAAATTAAGGGAATGTTTTTGCAATGGCTGAGTTTTCAGATGAACAAATCAGTTCTTCATTCTTAAATATATTAAACCAATTTGCATATGATTAGTATTAAAGCAGATTATTGAATGATAAATAAAATGTTCCATTTGGAATGTGTGCACATAGCTATCAAGTTTAGAAAGCAAATGAAAAATTTTAAAAATGGTAACTCTACCCAGGTATTACAATCTATTATACTCTCTACAGGAAAACAATATTCTTAACTTTTAATTTTTCTTAGCCTGGCATCTGAGCTGCTAGTATTTTACTATTAAAATATTTGCATGGTTAACACATATTTGACAAAGGAGTCAACAATAATACTGTGTGGGGGAAAAGACAGTTTCTTTAATAAATGGTGCTGGGATAATTGGATATTCACATGTAAAAGAACAAAACTGAATCCATATCTTATACTACTCACAAAACTGATTCAAAATGGCTTAGACTTAAATGTAAGAACTGAAACCATGAAGCTCCAAGAAAGAAAATATAGGAAGAAATCTCTTTGACTTTGGTTTTGGTAATGATTTTTTTGGGTATGAAATCTAAAACACAACAAAATAAAAAATAAAGAACTGGCACTACATCAAACTAAAAAGCCTCTGCTCAACAAAAGAAGCCATCAAAAAACAAAAAGACAACCTACAGAATGGGAAAAAATATTTGCAAATCATATATATGATAAGAGGTTTATATCCAAAACATATAAAGAACTCATACAACTCAATAGCAAAAGTAAACAACCCAATTAAAAAATAGGCAGAGGACCCGAAGAGATATTTGGCAAAGAAGATATACTAAAGGCCAACAGGTACATGAAATAGTGTACCTTAGTTGAAAGATGACAACATCATTAGTCATTAGGGAAATACAAATTAAAACCATAATGAGATTATCACCCCATGCCTGTTAGAATGGCTATCATTAAAAAGACAAGAGATAACAAAGGCTCTTTGGATGTGGAAAAAGGGGAACTCTGCTTTTAAAGTTTTAATTCTAGTATAGTTAACATACAATGTTTCATTAGTTTCAGGTGTACAGTATAGTGAGTCAGCAATTCCAACATCACCCAGTGCTCATCATCACAAGTGCACTTCTTAATCCCCATCACCTATTTCTCACATCCCCCCCACCCCCACCATAACCATCAATTTGTTCTCTATAGCTAAGAGTATATTTTTTGGTTTCTCTCTCTATATTTTTCCTTTGCTTATTTGTTTTGTCTCTTAAATTTCATATGAATGAAATCTTATAGTATTTGTCTTTCTCTGACTGACTTATTTAGCTTAATATTATACTCTCTAGCTCCATCCCTGTCATTGCAAATGGTAAGATTTCATTCTATTCCATTATATGGATCTCCCTCTCTCTTTCTGTATCTGTATGAATATCTGTCTGTCTATATCTCACATCTTTTTTTTATCAATTGACAAATGGATAGATAGTATAGACATTTTAACGATATTTTTTTCTTACAATGCATGAGCATGGAAATGTCTTTCCATTTCTTTTCTGTCATCTTCAATTTGTTTCATCAGTGTTTTATAGTTTTCAGAGTACAGATCTTTCACTACTTTGGTTGGGTTTATTACTAGGTTAAAGGAATTATTATTATTATTATTATTGTTATCATTATTGAAATACAACAGATTTCTGTACATTGATTTTGTATTCTATGACTTTATTAAATTTGTTTATCAGTTCTAGCAATTTTTTGGTGGGCATTTTAGAGTTTTCTATATGGAATGTGATGTCATGTGCAAATGGTGAAAGTTTGACTTCTTCCTTACCAATTTGGATGCCTCATTTCTTTTTGTTGTCTGATTGCTGTGACTAGACTTCTAGTACTATGTCGAATAAAAATTATGAGAGTGCACATCTTTGCCTTGTTCCTGACCTTAGAGGAAAAGCTCAATTTTCCACCATAAGGATGATGTTTGCTGTGGATTTTTTATACATGGCCTTGATTATATTGAGGGATGTTCCCGCTAAATCTACTTGTTGAGGGTTTTATTATGAATAGATGTTTTATTTTGTCAAATGCTTTTTCTGCATCTATTGAAAAGATCATGTGAGAATGGTGGGTGGCTCAGTCAGTTAAGCTTGTGACTCTGGCTCAGGTCGTGATCTCATGGTTTGTGGATTCAAGCCCTGTGTCCTGCTCTGCACTGACAGTATGGAGCCTGCTTGGGATTCTCTCTCTCTCCCTCTTTCTCTCTCCCCCTCACCAACTTGTGCTTTCTCTCTCCCTCAAAATAAAGAAATAAGCTTAAAAAAATGACAAAAAGGAAAACTCACGTGGTTTTTATCCTTTTTCTTATTGATGTGATGTGTTATATTTATTGATTTGTGAATATTGAACCACCCTTATGACTTAGGAATAAATCCCACTTGATTGTAGTGAGCGATGTTTTAAATGTATTATTGGATTCAGTTTGCTAGTATTTTGTTGAGGATTTTTGCATCTATATCAGGGTTATTGGCCCTTAGTTTTCTTTTTTATGTTGTCTTTATCTGGTTTTGATATCAGGGTGAGTCTGGCTCCATTGAATGAATTTCTAAGTTTTCCTTCTTTTTCTATTATTTTAAAATGGTTTGAGAAGAATAGGTATTACTTCTTCTTTAAATGTCAAATAGAATTTTCCTGTGAAGCCATCTGGTCCCGGACTTTTGTTTGTTGGGAGTTTTTTGATTACGGACTCAATTTTTTTTGCTGGTGATCACTGTGTTCAAATGTACTATTTCTTTCTGTTTTAGTTTTTGTAGTTTACATGTTTCTATGAGTTTATCCATTTCTTTTAGGTTGTCCAACTTATTGGCATATAATTTTTCATAATATTTATTATATATGTATATTTCTGTGGTATTGTTTTTCATTTCTCCTCTTTCTGTTCTGGGCAATTGTTCTTATCTGAGTAATGAAGTAGAAGGTTAATAAAAACTACTGACTACCTCTTAGTAAGAGGTTACTCTGAGCCATGTGCTTCATGCACATGAAGAACTTTGTATCACATAACAAAGCCTAGGAGTACATGTTACAATAACAGGTCAATGAAGTTGAAAGAGGTTAAATGGTTTCTCTAATGACCTTAGCTTTTCTGTGCACCATTTGTCACATTGCCTCCTGATGATGAATGTTACAGGCTGGATTGTGTTCCCCAAAATTCAAATGTTGAAGCCCCAACACCAAACCTCAGATTCTTTTTGGAGATAGGGTTTTAATGTTTTTTTTTTAAAATTTATTTCTAGGAGAGAGAGACAGACAGACAGACAGAGTGAGCAGGGGAGGGTGAGAGAGAGGGAGTCACAGACTGAAACAGGCTCCAGGCTCTGAGCTGGCAGTCAGCACAGAGCCCGATGCGGGGCTCGAACCTACGAACCATGAGATCATGACCTAAGCGAAAGTCGGACACTTAACCAACTAAGCCACCCAGGCGCCCCATTGGAGATAAGGTTTTAAAAGAAATGATTAAATCAAAATGAGGCTGGTAGGGTGGGCCCTACTCGATTTCAACTGGTATCTACATAAAAAGAAGAGACTACAATACACAGAGAGACATCAGGGAGATATACAGAGAGACACTGTGTTTGGGCACAAATACCGAGGAAAGACCATGTGAGGCCATAGTAAAGGCCGTGCTCTCTGCAAGCCAAGGAGAGAGGCCTCAGAAGAAGCCAGACCTGGTAACATCTTGATCTCAGACTTCTAGACTCTAGAACTATGAGAAAACAAATTTCTGTTAAGCTACCTACTTTGTATTATTTTCTTATGGCAGCCCTGGGAAACTAATACAATGATGAACTGATGATGATTTCTAAGATGGTAGTCATCATGCTTCATTTTCCAAGAAAGACATGATATCCTCCTGGTCAGGGCTCACCTGCTCCTCCCTTGCCTTATACCCCCTATTGCTACAGTCAGTTACTACCTGCACCTAATGTTGTCCCTGGGACCAAAGGTGACATGGTTTACATATACCCAGAGGAGTTAGTATCAAGTCGTTTCTGAAGCTTGGGAGTGGGAGCTTCTGCTAACAGCTGCTATTTTCCTAATGCTTCTGCATCCCTGAGTGTTGAACACTCCCACCCCCTGGTTTTGAGATCTAGTCACTTACCAACCTGGTCACTCCTACTCCCTGAATATTGTGGTTATTGACAGGATCATCTGCTGTTTTCTGCAGGTGAGTCTACTTCCCAGCCTTTGCTTCAGTCCTATAAATGTATTTCTTTCTAGGTTGCAATTTCTTCCATTCTTTCTCTTCCCAGTGTCAGCAGTCCTGGGTGGGTCATATTTTAAGTACAAAGGCTTTGCATATCCCGATCCCTTTGCTAAGATGTTTGTTCAGATCCCCACCTTTTTTTTTTTTTTTTCATTAATACTATCTCTTTCTTTGGATATAAGCTCAAATTGCTCTTCCTCAAATGCCCTCTTTCTCAGGCAAGGCAGTTCTCCTTATGCTATCATAGCAGCCTGTACCTTTCCTTCATAGGTCTTATCCCTGTTTATATTATAAATTCCTTCAGTTATTTTATGAATGCCTCTCTCCATCAGTGGACTGTGAGCTCGATAAAGCCAGTGATGAATACCATCATATCCCCAATGGCTAGCATATGACTGTCATATAGTAGGTAAAAACATTAATTGAATGAAATGAATAAAATAGAACTTTTATTATTGGCCATTTACATTGCATCATATAAGCTTGTAACTCTAATATGTTTTCTGTCTGAGACCCTTAGCTCACCTTCTTCTCTTTTTTGTATTGGTTGTCACATTGTGGGACATCTGCTTTGGTCAGCTATTATACTACATTTGATTAAAATATTTCAAAATTTATGCTCAAAAGATGATCCATAATTTTCTACTGCAGGCTTACATTCATTTACTCTCTTAAGGCCCTAGAGTACTTTTTCCCCATAGAGCAGATTCATGAAGAAATTTTATTAGATTTGATTTTACAAGAGAAAATAGCTCTATTTGGTTTGCAAGGAAGCCAGTAGACCCAGGTTGATTAAAAACCTCTTTTACAAAGAGCAGTAGCAAGAATGGAAAATGTAATAAAGCTGAAATCAGATACATAACTTTATTTTTACCTTTTAGTATCGTTATAATTTCCCTCCTGGAAATTGCTTCATTGAAGAATAGTTTAATCTACTTTCTGTAATGACTGATTCAGGCCAAGATGGCTGACATACCTGCTACTTCCAGTAGCAGACTAGAAACATGTCACTCATGTAAGCAGGACCATTTAGCCTTGCTGTGTGGCAAAGGTACTGGGATCAATAGAACTGAGCACCATGTTGACACTGAAGGCTGTGAGCACTGTTGAGGCAATTTAGTTCTTGGTTGACCACAGACCTCTGACGAGGCTTTCATTGTTTTCTATTCTTTCTAATTTTCTTTTTCAATTTTAGATAGATAGAGCTGGAGAGAGAGGAACAGAGAGAAAGAGAGGGAGGGAGGGAGGGAGGGAGGGAGGGAGGGAGAGAGAGAGAGAGAGAGAGAGAGAGAGAGAATCTTAAGTAGTCACCATGCCAAGTATAGAGCCCAATGCGGAGCTTGATCCTATGACCCTGGGATCATGACCTGAGTCAAAAGCTAAGAGTTGGACACTCAAATGACTGAGCCACCCAAGCACCTATCATTGTTTTCTTTTTGCACCTGGAAGAGAACTTTAGTGGTGTATGCCATCCTGAACTGCTAGGAATAGTGCCTCTGGTAGGCAGAATTGTGGTCCCCCAATGTGTCCGTATCCTAATCCTTGTACTATAGACTGAATGTCTGTTTACTCTAAACTCACCTGTTGAAATCTGAACTCCTAATATGATGGTGTTAGGAAGTGGGCTTTGGGCAGGTAATTAGATCATGAGGGTACAGCTGTTATGAATGGATTAGTGTTCTTATAAAAGACACTCACCCTTCTGCCCTGTGATGATACAGTGAGAAGATGGCCATCTATGAACCAGAAAGCAGGCTTTCACCAGACACCTGTAGATCTACTATCTTTCACTCAGTTTGCACATCCCCCCATTTCCCTCCTTTCTTTTTTTTTATTTTTATTTTTAATGTTTATTTATTTTTGAGAGAGACAGAGAGTGAGCAGGCAAGGGGCAGAGAGAGATGGAGACATAGAATCCAAAGCAGGCTCCAGGCTCTGAGCTGTCAGCACAGAGCCCGATGTGGGGCTCGAACTCACAGACTGTGAGATCATGACCTGAGATGAAGTCGGACGCCCAACCCACTAAGCCACCCAGGCACCCCTCCCCTCCTTTCTTTTTATGGGTCTGTTTTTGCTTTTTGGTTGTTCATTCATTTGTTTTTTATTTTTATTAAAAAGTTTTTTTAATGTTTATTTATTTTTGAGAGAGAAATGGAGTGCAAGTGGGAGAGAGACAGAGAGCAAGACACAGAATCCAGAACAGGATCCAGGCTCTGAGCTGTCAGCACAGAGCCCAATGCAGGGCTCAAATTCAACAACCGTGAGATCATGACCTGAGCTGAAGTCAAACACTTTGCCGACTGAGCGACCCAGGTGCTCCCATTTGTTTTGTTTTTTAGTTTCTATGTATAAGTGAAATTTGTCTTTCTATCTGACTTATTTCATTCAGCATAATACCCTTCAAGTCCAACCCTGTGGTTGCAAATGGCAAGATATTATCCTTTTTTATGGCTGAGTAACATGCTATACATGTATGTCACATCTTTATCCATTCATCTGTTGATGAGTGCAAGATAATATCCTTTTTTATGGCTGAGTAATATGCTATACATATATGTCACATCTTTATCTGTTCGTCTGTTGATGAGTACTTAGGTTGCTTCCATATCTTGGCTCTTGTACATAATGCGGCAATAAACAAAGGGGTCCATGTATCTTTTCAAATTAGTGTTTTTGTATTCTTTAGCTAAATACCCAGTAGTGGAATTACTGGATCATATTGTAATTGTATTTTTAATTTTTTGAGGAACCTTCATACTGTTTTCCACAGAGAATGTACTAATTTGCATTCACACCAAGAGTGTATAAGAATTCCTTTTCTCCACATTCTCACCAACAGTTGTTATCTCTTATGTTTTTTTTATTTTTCTTTCTTTTTTATTCTGACCATTCTGACAAGTGTAAAGTGATGTTACATTGAGGTTTTGATTCTCATTTCCCTGATGATTAGTGATGTTGAGCACCTTTTCATGTGTGTGATTACTGATTTTTTAATGTTTATTTATTTATTTTGAGAAAGACAGAGAGAGGGAGAGAGGGAGGGAGAGAGAACATGAATGGGGGAGGGGCAGAGAGGGGGGAGAGAGAGAATCCCAAGTTGAGTCCATACTGTCAGTGCAGAGCCTGACTTGGGGCTCAAACTCATAAACCATGAGATTATGACCTGAGCCAAAATCAAGAGTCAGATGCTTAACCAAATGAGTCACCCAGGAAACCCAAGATTTTAAATGTTAATTATGTCATAAGTTTTATCATTATGACACTAAACTATGTATTTATTTTAAGTCCTTTGTCCATATAGCATGGTTATCTACTCATAATTACAAAGCATCATAATTACTGGTTAATATGATAGGTTAATATTTATTTACTTTGGACACACTCTTGTGAGATTGGCTACTGACCTTAATCTTACCTGACTTTAATATTATTATAATTTATGAAGGGTACCTGTTTATGAAATAGTGGTATTGCATCTCAAGGGCTCAGGGTCCAGAATTACATAGACCTAAATTCCATATTGCGCTAAATTCCATATTGTCATTTATGAACTTTGTGACTTTGGGAAACTTACTTCAACTCTCTATCCTTTTTTTTTTTTTGTTTTTGTTTTAATATGATTAACAATAGTACCATCTTTATAAAGGATTTGTTGGGAGAATTTAATAAAAGAGTGCACTTGAAATACAGCATAGAGGGAAAAAGCACATGTCATCTATGATTATGCATGAAGATGATTGCATTGACAATGCTCAGTTATAGAAAAATGGGAGAAGCATGTGGCAGTAAGTGCTATCTGCTTCTCACTCTCTACACCTCCTTTTTAGTCAAGAGCCTTGGTTTTTAGCTAGCACATTGCTGTTAAAATTTATCTAATATCCTTTGCGCATAAGATACTCTCTTTAAGTGGAGGGAGGTAGAAGAGTCCCCTTTATTTTCCTCCTTTTGCTAATACGAAAGACCTGTGTGACGGCTGGAGCTTCACCTTCAATATTGGGCTATTTGGGCAAGGGCTATGCTTGGACATAATTACATGGGAAATAGAAGCAAATGGATCCTTGACTGTCTCAGTCAGCTGCCACACCAACCAAGACTTAAGAGAGTAAAATAAACTTCTAGATGTTAAAGCCACTTTGTTTGAGTTTTGTTTGTTCCTGGTCTTTTTGTTTTCTTTTTTTTTTTAATTACATACAGTTGAATAGAACCACAAAACGTTATTTTGCTTTATAGAAACCAAAAAGCAGATTTTAATTCTTCTAAGACTTTTCTAAAGTTCCAGAAGTATCTTTGTTTTGGAGACAGAAATCAAAATGGTAGGAGGGAGAAAATCAGGATGTAGATGATATTGAACAAATTGGAAACAATGAGTTTTTTAGGAAGGTCAATTCAGCTCTAAATGATGTGATGATGGAGTCCCTCTGCAATTAACACCAGAGAGAAAAAAAGGAAGCAGCCAGGGGTGGGGCATATCTCACACAGAAGCCTGGAGAGTGAGAAGGTAGCTACAGGTCAGATGAGTTTTGTCAGGAATACTCTATACAGTGTATGTCCAGTTGAGGGTGTAAGTGTAACAGTATATATTCCTTTCCTCTCTATCATTGTGTATTTTCCTTATTTCTGGGGCTTAAGCAAAGGTCTGGTTTGTGTGTGTTATTAGGCTCTGATAAAATAGGATAGTTCCTATTTATAGTAATGGACTTTGGAACCACCATTCTCAGTCAGGTGATGGACAGCATTAAGCATGGCTTATGGCATAGTGCTTTACATCTTCCCTTCTTTGTGGCTGAATAGGCTCCAGGATCTGGGCCAGAGCTAGTCTATATGTAGAATTAGGTAGCTCCTGCGATGGAGCTTGAAGAAACACAGGGCAGGAAAGTAAGCTGGTGTTGACACTTGTTGGGATGTGAGATGCTGCTGGTGGTGGTGGTATTTGTGGTGATGAATAAATTAAGGGCTTCTGTCCCCCCCCTCCCCTCCAGCTCAAATTTGGGCCAAGTTGTAGGAATTAGGTACATGTAGATCAAAGCATCAGATTTATTACTGAAAATACCTGGGTTGGAGAAAGTGACTTACAGCTATAGACAAATGAGGTTGGTAATGCTTCTCTGCATTAAATTTGAGATGGGTTAGGGGCGCCTGGGTGGCTTAGTCAGTTAAGCGTCCTTCGTGGGTTCGAGCCCCGCGTCGGGCTCTGTGCTGACTGCCAGCTCAGAGCCTGGAGCCTGTTTCAGTCTGTGACTCCCTCTCTCTCTGACCCTCCCCTGCTCACTCTGTCTCTCTCTCTCTCTCTCTCCTAGAAATAAAACATTTAAAAAAAAATAAATTTGAGATGGGTTGGGTATAGAAGGCGAAGGGAAAAGAGGAAGCAAGAATAATTCCTAGGATATAACATTGAAAGCAATAATACTTCATTTGAAAAAAAGAATAATTCCTACTTTTTTGGGTTGAAAATTAGACAGATGCTGTTGATATATTAAGATGGGGAAGGAGTGGGTTTTAGAGACCATGGGAAGAACCAAGAATTCTGTTTTGGTTATGTTAATTCTGAGATGTCTTTAAGACTTCTATGTGGAAATGCCAAGCAGAAAGTTAGTCTTTGATATGACAACTTGTGCTAATTGTTTATGCTTTAGGGAATTCACAAGTTTCAGGAAATAATTGAATTTCAGAACTTGAAAAATATCTTAGAAGGCATATAGTTCATTTTATCTGAATTCAGATTGGTGGCAGTCTTCACTGAATATAGATTATAACCTGGGTTGTCTGATATCTATCTCTTTTTGTAGGACTTCAGTGTTTTCAATTATGAATTTTTAGTGTACACGTTCTCTCCTCATATACCAAATTATCTTCTAGGAAGTCATTTCAGTCACAATTGGAAAGCATGGATAGCAAGTAGTGGTTTCGGTATTAAGAGATGATGTAAGACAGTAGAAAGGAGTATTGTTTTTAGTTCTTATTTCTAAGGCAGTTCCTCCCATCTTCAAGGGACTATTCCCAGAATTGGAAATGAAGAAAAAAGAAATAAGAATATATTACATTTCTCTTACTTGTTAACTATATATTTGTAGCCATTATATGTTGGGTCTGCCCCATTAAACCTGTATATTTGAACCAGTTCTCTCTATACAATTAATTAACCAAATATTTGATTACTACTTACTTTTTGCAGGATATTGGGCTAAACATACTATTCTTAAAAGCATTTTGACTTTAGTTAGATGTCTAAATAAAATTTGAAGACTAAGAAGAGAAAGATTATGAATCAGCTATGATTGAAGTATTTTTTAAAATTAATTTTTAATGTTTATTTTTGAGAGGGACAGCATTAGTGGGGGAGGGGCAGAGAGAGGAGGAGACACAGAATGTGAAGCAGGCTCCAGTCTCTGAGTGGTCAGTACAGAGTTTGATGTGGGGCTTGAACCCACGAACTGCGAGATCGTGACCTGAGCCAGAGTCAGATGCTTCACTGACTGAGCCACCCAGGCGCCCTATAAGTATTCTTGATATACTTGGGAAGGTGGGAAGGTAGAAAGATGCTTGGCCCAAGAGGGCCTGGACACATCCTTCTCCTCCCCATCTTATGTTACCTATTTTACAGGCAAGAGGGAGGACGGGTTAGTTGAAGAGCAAAAAGGAGGGAATATTTATTTTGCAATAAAGAGAAAATTCTGGGACATTTTAGTGTCAGAATGATGACTGAATTAGAAATGAACAATTCAAATGCTCTCCCTCATAAATCTCACTCAGAAGGGAAATACAAGACAGATAGTTTCACTTAGAGACAAGACTACACCAATCCTAAGAGACAGCACACATTGATACCAAATGACAAATGCAATTTCAGCTACAAGAAAGCTCTGTCATCTGCCAACTGAGCCAATGACTTGGCTAAAATATGGGAAAGAGTAAAGAATTGAAAAGAAAACTCTAGCAGAGAAAGAAAGGTTTGCAAAACAAAATCTGAAATTAGCTCAAGTAAAAAGGTCCTGGACTAGTGGTTTCTCTCTTAATTGCTTCTAACTTTGGTATAGTACATAATAGCGTCTTGCCTTTTATACCAACTTGTCAAATAGCTGTTTTTAAGGTAAAATAAGAAATTTTTAAAATTCATGAAAAATCATGAAAAAATGCTGTAAAGTTATATTGTTTGCTTCTGCAAAGGATTAGTACATTTAATCTCTATATCAGTTCAGTGTCACTGTAGGTCATTTATACCTGTTTTTATCAATAATACCTGTCTTAGATTGAAAACTACATGTTAGAGATTTTGCCTACTGCCAGGTTGTGAAACAGACACTGATTTGTTGTTGTTGCCATTTCTTCTTCACTCTCTTTTGGCTGCCACATGCCTCATTCATTCATTTATTTAATTCAGTCATAAAACTTATATTGATTATGACTACGTGCAAGACACTGTTGATTGCTAAACAAGATGCAAATTGAGTGAGGTAAATGATATGATGGATGTATACAGCAAGTATAGGCAAACATGAAGAAACTTACTTGCCTATAATTCTCACAAAAATGATTTTCATTTGCATTTTTTGTATAATACCGTTCACTTCTGACAATTGACTGAAAAAGTGTCTAACAGAATGAGAAAAAATGCAGGTTATTGGTGATGCTGCTAATTGCCTTTCTCATTGTACTTTTTATGAAGATCCCCAGAAGATATCCCCATCTGCTCTTAATACCAAGAACAGTTATACTTTCACTGAGTAATTGGCAAAAATTTATTTTATGGACAATGTAAATGACAATGTAACTGACAATGCTGCCTTTTCTATTTAGCAAAAGCCAAGCATAGTATGTAGGTAATTTGTGTGTTTGCCTGTCTGTCACTTCTTCCCCATCTATATCTATCTCAGTCTTGATTCACTGCATATTTGTCTTTTATTTTCACTTCAAGTATAGCATATACAGGGGTACCTGGGTGGCTCAGTCTGTTAAGTGTCCGACTTCGGCTCAGGTCATGATCTCCAGGTTCATGGGTTTGAACCCCGCATTGGGCTCTGTGCTGACAGCCTGCTTCAGAAGCTGTGTATCCCCCTTTCTCTCTGTCCCTCCCTGCTTGTGCTCTGTCTCTCTTTGTCTCTCAAAAATAAATGTTAAAAATTTTAAAAAATAAAGTATAGCATATGCATAGAAAAGTACACAAGTGATAAAAATAAATATCAATGAATTTTCACACATTGATTTTTACACTATGTAACCATATTCAGATTAGGAATTAGAACATTACTAGCACAGCAAAAGCCTCCCTTGTTCTTCCTCATAGTCATTATCTGGTCCTTCCTCAAAATGAACCATCATTTTGACTTCTATTACTATAGATTAGATTCACCTGTTTTTGAAATTTATATAAAAATGATACAGCATGATTTTTTTAGTGTCTGGCTTCTTTCATTCAACATTGTATGAAGATCCATCTATGCTGTTACATATGGTAGTAGCTGGTTCATCTTTGCTCTATGGTCTCCATTATACTGTTAACAGACACTGGAATTGTTTACAGTTTGGGGCTTTTATGAATAGTGCTCCAATGAACATTCTTGTACATGTCTTTTGCTGAAAAGACATCTTCCTGTTGAGTAATCTGAGAAGCATGGCTACAAGTTCATAAGGTAGATACTGTCAAAATTTTTGAATTTTTTTTGTACCAATTTACTCTTTCATATTAGTGCATTCCATCTACTCTATTGCTAACATTTAGTATGGTCTATCTTTGTCATTTCAATTATTCTGATGGATAGAGATTGGCATCTAATTGTGGTTTGAATTTGCATTTCATGATAACAAATGATGTTGAGTATCTTCTTAAATGCTTACTTGCCATTAGATGCTCCTGTAACCTACTAATGGTTTATGTGCACATTTAAAGTTGGGTGTTCTGACTTTCTCTTATTGATTTATGGGAGTTCTTTTTACATTGTGAATTTAGAACCTTTGTCCAGTATATATACTGGAAATTGCTTCTGTTATTCTGTGGCTTGCCTTTTCATTTTCTTAATGTTGGCTTTTCTTCACTAGGAGTTACTAATTCTATAAAATACAATATATCAATCTTATATATGGCCTGATTAAAATATCTTTTTGTACCCAAGATCATAAAGGTATATTACTGTGGTTGCTCTAGGACCTTTACATTTAAACCTATAAAACTTCAATCCATCTGATATAACCCATTTGGTACTGATTTTTATATATGGTACAGGTAGTAGGGGTTAGCATTCATTCTTTTTTACAAATGTATGTCCAGTTAACCCAGTACTATTAGTCATATTTTCCTCAGTGATATGATCTGACACTTTTGTCAGAAAGTAAATTACTAAATGTGTATGAGTCTGTTTATGGACTTTTCCTTATTCCGTTGGTTTATTTATCTTCCATTCTGCCAATACCATACTGTCCTAATTACTGTAGCTTTTTAATGTCATTTTGATATCTGATAGTATAAGTACTTGAAACATAGTATTTTTCAGTACTTATACTGAAACAAGACTGTCATATTTGTTCTTGGGATTTTTGCATTTCTACATATGATTAGCATCAATTTAATTTCCATAAAAATTGGGGAATGAATTGAATCTGTAGATCAGTTTGGAAGAAAAAATGACATTTTTATAATCTTGTCTCCCAATCCATGAACCTAGTTTATCCCTTCTGTTTCTCTCAATAACATTTGAAATGTTCTGTGTAGAAAATTTGAATATCTTGTTAGATTTATTCTTGATATATGAAATTTTTGATGCTATTAAAATTGTATTTTTTGAAACTTTAATTTTGAATTGTTTGTTGCAGGTTCATAGAAATACAGTTTAGTTTTTTTTTTCTTTTTCTTTTTCTTTTTTTTTTTTTATTTCTAGGAGAGAGAGAGAGAGACAGCATGAGCAGGGGAGGGTCAGAGAGAGAGGGATTCACAGACTGAAAAAGGCTCCAGGCTCTGAGCTGGCAGTCAGCATAGAGCCCGACGCGGGGCCCGAATCCACGAACCGCGAGATCATGACCTAAGCGAAAGTCGGACGCTTAACCGACTAAGCCACCCAGGCGCCCCATAGTTTTGTATAAACTTTGATCAAGGAGTCTTGGTAAACTTCCTTTCAGTTTTTAACAGGTTCAATAATCATTTGTATGTTATTTTAGTTTTCAACATATATAATAATTTTGCTCATGAATAATGGAAGATTAATATCTGATTCTGGTTGTTCATCAGGAGAAAGCTTTAATTATAAATATAGTATCTTTATTGGGTATACAATTATCCAAACTTTTTACCTTTTCCTGTATTCATTATGTTGTGTTTTCCTAAGAATTTGTCTATTATATATACAATTTTACATATTGTTGTAGTTTGTTCAGGCTGTTAAAACAAAATACCACAGACTGGGTAGCTTATACAAAAGTATTTATTTCTTACAATTATGGAGGTTGGAAGTTTGAGATCAGGGTGCCAGCATGGTCAGGTGTTGTCTCTCTTTGGAGCCAGACACTTCTTGTGTCTTTATATGAAAGAAGTGGCAAGGTATCTGTGGGATCTATTTTATAAGGTATTAATCCCATTCATGAGGGCTTTACCCTCATGACTTAAGTACCTCCAAAGATCCCCACTTCCTAATATCATCATCTTTGGGGATTAGCATTTCAACATATAAATTTTGAAAGGACATAAACATTCAGACATATATTGGCATAATCCTTTTCATGTCCTTTCAGTATATTTAGGTTCTCTTTCTGTAATTAGTTATTTATGCCTTTTCTAATTTTTATTTGCTGTTAGGAACTTAGAGATTTTATTTATTCTTTACAAAGAAACAATTTTTACTTTGTTAAATGATCTCTGAGTTATGTTTGTTTCCTATTTAATTGATTTCTGCTCTTATTTATTTTCTTCTTTTTTGGGGCGGGGGATATATAAATTTGCTACTTTTTTCTTTTTCCTTGAGATGGATATTAGATCATTGATCTTCAGTCTTTTTCCTTAGATATGTACTTAAATCTTATAAGTTTACTATTTAAACTTTGGCAGAATTCCTCACATTTTGATTTATAGTGTTTTCAATATCACAATTTCACAATATTTTAAAATTTTATTGCAATCTCTTCTTTGACACATGAGTTATTCACAAGTGCTTATTTTCCAGATATTTAGGAATTTTATGGTTAAGCTTTGTTGTTAATTTTTAGTTTAAATTTATTTTGGTCAAAGAAAATGTTTTCTATTATTTCAAATTTCTAAATTCTGTTGAGATTACTTTAAAAACAGTTTATAGTCAATTTTGGCTAACAGTCTGTGTGCACTTGAATTGTTTTCTGCAGTGTTGAAAAATATACTCTATATATGTCAATTAGGTTAATTTTAAACTGTGTTATTAAATTCTCTATGCCTATGAACACATGTCTGCTTTTGTTCTATTGGATACTGATAGTGGCGTGTTAAAATATCCTACAATGATTATACATTAGTCTATTTACCCTTTTAATTCTACCAGTTTTGCTTTAATAATTTTGAAGATACATTAGGTTTACACAGTTTATAATTTTACCATTGGGTCAAAACTTTTATCCTCAAGAAATTATACCCTTGGGGCACCTGGGTAGCTCAGTCAGTTAAGTGTCCAACTTCGGCTCAGACATGATCTTGTGGCCTATGAGTTTGAGCCAAGTATAGGACTCTGTGCTGACAGCTTGGAGCCTGGAGCCTGCTTCAGATTCTGTGTCTCCCTCTCTCTCAGTCCCTCCCCTCCTCGTGGTGTGTCTGTCTGTCTTTCTGTCTCTCTCAAAAATAAATAAACATTGAAAAAAAAAATTTTACCCTTAAAGAAAAGATTTCCCTATAATGAAAAACAAGTGGTCCAGTTAGGTTGTTGCAGAGTTCACCTGAATGGAATGTGGAAGAATAGTTTGGGAGAATAAAAAGGTTATTGAATGAGAGGGGTGATATGAGCAGAACTGAGCTTTAAGAATCTTAATGTGGCTGTTGTATCATGCAGTGTGGATTGCATACAAGAGAAGTAGAAGCAGAGCATGTATATTGGAGCCTGTTTTGGTAGGTCAAGTCAGTGTTTCCCAACAATGGTTAATGATTCACTAGGGAGCTTATTCCCAAAGGGATATTGAGTCTATTTATGTGTATTAATGGAGAACCTAATTATTTGAATTTTTCCTTTTATGTGGGTCAACTGGAAAGCATCCTAATTTCTATCCACTGAACATGTAAGGGAATTAATGGAAAGCAGATGAACATGCTTATGAGTCAGTTACTCAGATTTATCAATCAGTTTTATTCTTAATCATTTGTTGTTTACTTCATAACCATAGTTGACCATTACATACAGAATGTTTATATTGAAATATAACTCTTTAATGAAAAATATCCATTATAATATGAAAATTCATTGCAAGGCAATTTTTTACAAATCTGTAATTTCACCAATTTGCAGGTGATCAAGGATCTTATATAGGATATCAAAATCTTACTAAAATTTCACTAAACAACATTAAAAACAAAACTAGTAGATTTTTAATTTTCATTTATCATGTCCTTTATTGGGAATAATGACTATTCACTGCCTTAACATCTTATTTGTAGAGAAGTTCTTACAAACAGAATGCTGAATTTCTCCTCTTGCTATATAGAAACAAAATAGAAAAATTATAATAATGAGCCAGTTTATTATTTTTAAATACAAGATTTATAAATGTGATATCAAGAAGTATTTTAAAACTTATTACTGGGGGCACCTGGGTGGCTCAGTCAGTTAAGCGTCCGACTTCAGCTCAGGTCATGATCTCACTGGGTTCGAGCCCCGCATCGGGCTCTGTGCTGACAGCTCAAAGCTTGGAGCTGCTTTAGATTCTGTGTCTCCCTCTCTCTCTGACTCTCCCCTGCTCATGCTTTGTCTCTCTCTCTCAAAAATAAACATTAAAAATGATTAAAAAAACAACTTATTACTGATATTATACCACATGGTAAATTTCAACATACATTTTAATGTGCCATTCATTCCCAATGTAAATATTATAAATTTATTTTAAACTTAATTAAAGGCCCTATTAGTAATTATATTTCTTAGTGGAGTGAGAACAAAGGTCTAAGAGTTGTACATAAAATGTACTTGTTCTGGTAATTGTTGGCCTGGGATGGCTATATTTCTTTTTTTTTTAATTAATGTTTTATTTATTTTAGAGAGAGACACACAGTGCAAGTGGGAGGGGGACAGAGAAAGGGAGACACAGAATCTGAAGCAGGCTCCAGGCTCTGAGCTGTAAGCACAGGTCCCAAAGTAGGGCTTGAACTCACAAATGCATGAGCAATAAGATCATGTCCTCAGCTGAAGTCGGATGCTTAATCACCTGAGCCACCCAGGTGCCTCATGGGACAGCTATATTTCTGAGTGTACTTTATTCTTGAAGGCTTGGAAGTTATATACAATATATTGGTAACACAGAGTCTGATATTAAGTCCATGATCCAGACCAATGGTCCCTGACACATATCCAGTTAACCTATAGGCATGATTGTTCTTTTTAAAGCTTTATTTTTACTAGATGGATTAGTTAACCTTTCCAAAAGTCTGTTGTGATGGTCATTCTTCAAATTTGAGATTTCTGTTCCAGAGTATATCACTTATCTCTCTGCTATGTTTGGAAGTATCTTATTTTGCCAGGTATATATAATTTTAGGTTGTCAGTTATATTTTTCCAGTGTTTTAAAGATATTCTTCTGGAGTGCCTGGTTGGCTGTCTGTTTGGCTCAGGTCATGACATCATGATTAGTGAGTTTGAGCCCCATGTCAGGCTCTGTGCTGACAGCATAGAGCCAGCTTGGTATTCCTCACCTGGCCCCCCTGCCCCGCCACCTCATCCTCTCTCTATGCCCCTTCCCAGGTTGTACATTTGCATATGCATGCTCCTTCTCTCTCAAAATAAATAAACTTTAAAATCATATATATATATATATATATATATATATATATATATTCTTCCATTGTGCATTCACCTCCATCATTTCTTTAGAATGGTCAGCTGTAAGTCATATTTTTGCTCCTTTGTAAATAATATGTCTTTATTTTTCTGGCTGGTTATGCCATTAGTTTGTCTTTACTTTGTAACAGTTTTATTCTAATGTGAAAGGTGTGTATACCTTATTCTTTGTCCTGACTGTAGATTATCACACTTGAATATTTGCCTTGATGTATTTCACTGTTTTGGGATAATTTGAGTTTATTATCTTCTCACATATTTCCTCAATCACATTATTTATCACTGTAAGATTTTTGGGACTCCATTACACATATGCTAAAATTTCTCATTGTCCTTTGTATAGATTATGCTCTTTTCTCTATTATATTTTATTTTTCTCCATGCTTCAGTAAGGATATTTTAGATAAGCCTATCTTCCAGTTCATTATTTCAGTATTCCATTATGTTCTATGTAATATTATAATTCCTATTTTGTCTAAAACATAGTTTTTCACTTTTAGAATTCCAGTTTGATATTTTCATACATTCTTTATCACGTACTTCTTTGAAACTTTAGCTTTTGGCAAATAGCTTAAATATAAGAAGAGCATTTTATTCTAACCAGGGAAGAATTTATCCAAAGCTATGCTTCGTCCTTTTAAGGCATGATATATTATTTTGTCCTTACTCCCATGAGGAAGGCTTTTAGAGGTTATAACTGAAAACCTGGAATGATAAACCAGGATGCACACACCTTGATAGGCCCTGAAGTCCAATTCTTACCTCCCAAGCTCCATGAAACTATCGTGTTTTATTTAATTTTTCAACTTCTTAGCTAAGTTATTTTGGAAGAGCATTTCCCGCACACAGCCATTGTTTAGAAATAAATGCTTTAAAGAGAAAAGCAGCAGTAAAATGCCAGTGGTTAACTTTAATGTTTTTCCTTTCTTCTTGGAACTTGGCCCCTGGCTGTTTTGGTGACTTTCTGAGGGCTTCAAATAGATTTATGTGTATGTGTGTGGTTGTTCTCTGCAGATTTGTATGCATTAGAACTTCACTGTCTTTTTTGTGTGTGCTTTATCTGTCCTTGTAAGCTATCTCAAATGTTTTCTGTAACAGAGTTAGATTATAGAAATGTAAAGGACCAAATCTATAATAAATGAGACAGTATAATATTGGCAGAAAGATAGGCAGATAGTACAGTAGAACAAAATAGCGTACAGAAACAGACTCACACATAAAAGCAGTTAATTAATTTCTGACAAAGGTGTCATGGGAGTACATTTGGGGAAGAATGGTATCTTCCATAAAAGATGCTGTGTGAATTGTTTGAAATGAAAGAAAATGTTGATAGTTACTTCACATCACACACAAAACTCAATATTAGAGTATAGACATAATTTTTACAGTTATAACTATAAAAATTCTTTAATAAAATGCGTAAAAATCCTTCATGGCCTTGGTATAGGCAATGATTTTTTAAGCATAGCATCAAAATCCTAAATGATAAAGGAAAAATATAAAGCCTCTTACAAACAACAAGATATAGCAAAAAAGGAGATGATATTTGTTATGAATACAAATGGATATTTATAATGACAAGACTTGTATCTTGAGGATAAAGAAATCATACAAATCAATAAGAAAAAGAAGAAATACAATGAATGAATTGATATCATAGAATACGTTGAATGAATGGGCACTTCACAAAAGAGGATATCCAAATTGCAAATAAACATATTAATAGTGCTTTTATCTCACCATTCTCCAAAACACTACAAATTAAAATTATGACAAACTGTGTACTCAAGGATCAGTAAAAAGGAAAAGGTGGAAAATATCAAGTATTGAGAAAGGTATGGAGCAACTGGAACCCTTGACCTCTGCTAGTTGTAGTACATTACTTTAATCACTTGGGAAAACTGGTAATGTTTCCTAAAGCTGGATTTGCCTGTTTTAAATAAAATTAAAAAACAGGCAAGACTAACTCTTGTGTTAGAAGTCAGAATAGTGGTTACCTCTAGGGTAATAGTGATTTGGAGGGGGCATATGAAGGGCTTTTGGTTATTGAGAGAGTAGTCTATCTTGCTCTGGATGCTGGAGAGGAATATCTTGACTTTGTGGAAAATCATTAGGTGATTAATTTTAAAACAATGTACTTTTGTTATGTATGTTGTAGTTTAAGAAAAATCTCTTCAAGCATAGATTATAAATAATCTATAATTTTTATCGATTAAAAAATTAACAGAAAATAATAATTTCAATAAAATTTCAATAAAGATTTGACATTTGAGTTATACTTTGAAGAACAGTTTTTGAATTCTCCAAGGCAGATCATTTTAGGCAAAAGGAAATATCATTGTGGTATTGCCATACCATATTGCTTCTCTCCCCCCCGCCCTTCTGCATTCTGTCCTCCCATTAAAACCTACCTATCTTGCATATTTTTTCTTTAGGGACTATTTACCTCTGCATAGTTTAATATGCTAACACTCACAGTTGGGTTGTAGACTTAGTATATTCAAAGAAGTAATTGATATGGAAATTTCTTATATCTAGGCAGACAGCTGGGGAATTTTTTAAAATACAAGAACCTCTTTAAAATCACACCATACAGGGTATGGCCAGTTTAGCTCACATCAAGGGTGAATTCCTACAGTGCATGGCATGTTGCCATACATAAGTAGGCATTTTCAAATACTAAAATAGAATTTATCATCATTAGCTTTCTCTCCAGAAGGATCTCAACGTATTCTTAATGAGTGAATTTTACGATTAGCATCATCATCATCAATGTTTACTTCATTTGCAGTGAATTTTTAATAAAGTCCAAATTTTCCCAAAGATGGTTTAAGGAAGCAAAGTAATAAAGCACATAGCTATTGTTTAACAATTGCACAGGGATATTAACATCATAGGATAGATCCTATTATGGAACCTATTAATGGTTTTGCAGTAATTTGATTTCATTAATAATTACACAATTGATGCTGTAGGAATGGAGAGAGAACAGAAAGGATTGTTTTTTCTCAGGTTGCTTTTCCTCGTTGGAAGTAGAGGTTTAAGACAACCAAGTTCACAGTGTTAGAATTAAATTGTCAAAGCTGACAATTGATGATTTAAATAATGATCTATTTAAAGAGTTATTCATTTAAAATAAGATTCTTTAGGGCTAGGATTCATTAAATAGAAATAACCTTAAATGGGATCCAGAGGTTTGCAGTATATCTGCTTTTCTGTGAATACTTGCTACGCTCAGTTTATTTTCCTTCTTCCAAAGAATCTAATTTTGCAAGGTAATTTGACCTGATGGGGGCAGTGTGTGCCTTTCAGTTTCAGATGGAGTCTTAATCCTGTTAGAGGGAGAAAAGAAAGTTTAAGTGAAAAATGCCTTACAGTGCTTGGAGAAAGGCTGCAATAGGCGGCTGATGACTTTACTGGCTTTGAAATGGCAGCTCACTTATGAACAAAACCAAAAAGGGATCAAAATGGAAAATCAAAGTTTTGTCAGGTTTTCCACAGTCCAGGGGAAGAGCTGCTTGTCAAAAGATTATTTTGTAAAGCTATCTAATAGGCTTTCCCAAGCCTCTTTCTTAATGCAGTCAAAACAGAGATAATGAGGTCTCCCCAAAGATCAGCTTTAAGAACAGCTAATGGGTTTTTAGGCATTCCCCATAGCCATGATTTGCTTATTAGGAATATACAGTTCTCTGCACATGTGCTTGTCTTTATCTTACTTCTTTGATTGGAATGTGAGCAGAAAACTCTCTGTTGCATTAACTTGGGAACTTTTACTTTTCTGAGGACTAGCACTCCAGCCAGGGCTATTCTGAGTGTGTGGGAAGCTCTAATGATCAGTCTGGAAAGCTTGGTTTTTTTTTTGCCTTTGTCTAAGACAAATATATTTTCTCTTTTAGCCTCTTAGGCATGAGGCAAAAAGAAAAATGTACCTTACTGTAGGCAGCACCATAGTCCCTTATGTGTCCTCATATTCCCTTCTCATAAAACCTTGTAATGATGGTTCACATTGGCCAGAACTGCCCATTTGGAGTCCACTAATTTTATTTTCTGACGCAGAAAGGAGAAGACATTTACCGAAATGAAATGTTGTCTTTACTCCAATTCCTATATGCTTTCTGAAGTGCTTCTAACTTCAAATGATTAACACTATCAGGACTGAGTTGTTTATAGGTTAAGGGTATTTTTTTTTAAATATTTTTTGTTGTGAAATACAAAAAGTGTACAAATAAATCCCTAATAAAAGGAAACACAACATAATAGTTTATCACAAAGTGAACAACCAGATTAAAAAAAAAAAAAAGAACATTATCTGTATCCTGAAAGTCTCCCTCATATGTCTTTCAAATCACTACCTCCTTCTTCTTCCCTAAATATAACTAAAACCCTGACTGTTAAACATGTCTTTGCTCTTCTTTCTTGCTTTACTTCCTAAGCATGCCCCTCAAGGAGCCTTGTCCTGTAATTCATCATAGCCTTGTTGCCATCCAATGCCTCTAAGCAGATTTTTTTTAAGTGTTCAGGTTTTCTAATTATCTTTAGTAGAAGAGTCAGTTTGTACTACCCAGCCCAACATTCCAGGAAATGGGAACTTCATTTATTTTTTAACTCAACAAATATTTATTGAGTGCCTGCAAGCCAGATGCTATGGTACGAGCTTGGGATATAATTGGGAATAAGATAGATGCACTTCCTATTCTAGATGGGAGTTGTAGTCCAATTGGGGGTAGGGGGTGATTCACACAAGTAAACATCACAACACTGGTCTTCAAAATTCTGCACAGCTATGAAGTGACATTACATAAATCATATGGAGATAGGGATTCTGAGGTGCCTACCTTGAAAAGCATATCTTGGAATAAAGTTGCCCTAAACCCTAATCTTACAATTTCAGCCTGTTTGAAAATGGAAGCTCTTTAAATATCTGTCTGCCCATGTGTAGCCCTTTTTTCTGAAGCATTTCTTTTATAGAACAGGAACTTAAAGAAAATCTCAGGCCTCCTCAGGCCATCCGTTTCTCTAGCCTACCTTGCAGGTGCTACATACAGTCAGGAAGCCAAAAGCCACAGCATGAGACAGACTACAGGACCCAAAATATAACCAGCTTGTGCCTGCAGAAAGCAAACCAGACCAGTCTGAGACGCAGTGGACCCCAGCCCTGACCTTTTACCACCTTTCCCCTGATTATAGTGCTGAAAATCATGCTCTGGGTAGAGACTCAGTATGAAAATAAAACATGCAGTATATAAAAAGCATGTTCTGTCACCCGTGCCTGTCTGTGCACTCACCTTCCAGGATTTCCTCACCCCTGCATGCTTAGACAGCCTTCCTTTCCTGCCTCAGATCCTTCAAAAACTGCCCCTGGGGAGCAGCCTGATACCTCTGATTTCATGCCGTCTCCTTCATGCCCGGGCATAAGCTTAGAATAAACACTATCCATACCATCCTTGGCCTTGTGTCTGTTTCTGCATTCAGGAGTCAGAGAACCTCAAAGTCGGTAAAAATTTTATGAAAATAAATTTTAGACAATACATTAAATACTTAGTAAACATTGATTTTGCAGTAACACTTCCCTTTACAATAAAATTCATTATAGGATCTTTTTACAGTGTCTTAGAATTTCAAAATAGATACATTATACTACACACACACACACACACACACCCCTTAGGACTATCCAGAAACACCATTTATAGTAAATCTAATATTGTCATGGGGATGTGCTTGAGCTAGGAGATTCTCATTGCTATATCAGATGAAGAGGTATGGTGTGTTGACTCTAATTTCTTCACTCAGCCTAGCTGTTTCACTTGTTGCCATTTCCTTTTTAATTTTAAACTCTTTAGACTTTCTTGTATCCCCTGTCATTCATCTTTTCAAGCCCTGTGCTAATCTCGAAGTAGTCTGCAATGTCCCTGGGTAATTCTTCTTGCTCTCCATTTCTCTATTTTTGGGGCATCTGGTCCTGCTTTTGGTGCTTGTGAAGAGCTGACACTTGTCTGATCTCCATGGCAATTTCTTTCTTATGAACAGCATTCTCTCTGAAATACATATTCCAATGCTTCTCATTCCCATTATATCAAGTTTCCCAATCTGGAATCAGCTCTAAAATTTTGTACAAAATATGGCTTCTATTTGAATATATTAATTTTCCTAGAAATGATATATTTTAAAAAGTATTCTTATTATTATGGAAAATTTTGAACAAACATAGAGAAAATACAACATACCTGTTATGAATATTTTGCTACTCTTATTTTACCAATCTCTTACTATTTTGTTTTTCTGGGGGTATTTTAAAGGAAATCCTGGACATAATCATTTCTTCCATAGAAACAAGTATGCATCTCCAACACTTAGGTTTTTTTTCCTACATGATCTCCATGCCTTATGACAACCAGCTAAAAGGACAGTGATTCCTTAAGCTCATCTAATTCTAGCCAATATTCAAGTCTCTTTGTTTCATGATGTCATTTTATAGTTGGACTATTTGACTTTATTTCAATGAGATATTTAAAAAAATTATTATCAAGACAGGTTTTTTTTTTAGTGCAGATTAACGTTCATAGCAAAACTGAAGGAGAGGTGCAGGGATTGCCTGTGTGTACCCTACCTCCCCTTTATCAACACACCTACCAGAAAGTCGTGCATTAGTTAAAATTGTTTAACCTACACTGACATATCATAATGACCCTGTATTTCTTCTTCTTTTTTTTTTTATTTATTTCTAGGAGAGAGAGAGACAGCATGAGCAGGGGAGGGTCAGAGAGAGAGGGAGACACAGACTCAGAAACAGGCTCCAGGCTCNGATCATATATTTTATTTATTTATTTATTTATTTATTTATTTATTTATTTATTTATTTAAATAGTTTATTGTCAAGTTGGTTTCTTTTTTTTTTTTTTTTAATTTTTTAATTTATTTCTAGAAGAGAGAGAGAGACAGCGTGAGCAGGGGAGGGTCAGAGAGAGAGGGAGACACAGACTCAGAAACAGGCTCCAGGCTCTGAGCTGGCAGTCAGCACAGAGCCCGACGCGGGGCTCGAACCCACGAACCGCGAGATCATGACCTAAGCGAAAGTCGGACGCTTAATCGACTAAGCCACCCAGGCGCCCCTTGACCCTGTATTTCTTATATTCTGTAAGCCAGTTGTAAACTGGTGAATAGTATTTTGGCTTGATGAGATTTATGTATTGTGTAGTTGTTACTTTTAAAATAAAATTTTATCAAAATATTAAAATCAAATCAAATTTTAAAAATAAATTTTTTATCTTCAAAAGTTTAAAAACATAATAAAGGTAGCTATAGTCGATATTCATTATTCTATTTTTTTATAAAATAATCAAGTAAAAATATTAATTATTTTTTTAGAAGATAAGAATAAAAATTTTTATAAGCCTATCTGAAATGTATTCCAGACTTAAAAAAAATAGCATTTGTGCTTTTAGATCCAAAATATTATCTAGTCTGGAGTCTTTTTTGTTTTTCATTTTTCTTTTTTCAGTTTTATTGAGGTAAATTGACATGTAAAATTCTAAGATATTTAAAATGTATATCATGGTGGTTTGCTATGCATATATATTACAAAAGGAGTTATCCCCCAACCCCACCAATCTAGTTACTTAACACATCCATCACCTGACATACTTACCTTTCTTTTTTGGTGGGAACACTTAGGTTCTACTCTCTTATTTCATGTGTACAGTCTAATGTTATCAACTATAGTAACCATGTTTTACATAGATCCTCACACCTTATTTATGTACAACTGAAAATGTGTATACTTTTACCAGTCTTCCTATTTCATACTCCTCAGCTCCTGGCACTACTTTCTGCTCTGTTTCTATGAGGTTGACTTTTTTTTTTTTTTTAATTCCACCTCTAAGTGATGCCATGTAGTCTCTTTCTCTGTCTGGCTTATTTCACTTAGCAAATTCTCTCAAGATAAATCCATTTATTGCAAATGATAAGATTTCTTTTCTTTTCTCATGACTGAATAGTCTATTGCATATATACACTACATTTTCTTTATCCATTCATTCATTGCTGGACACTTAAGTTGTTTCCATATCTTCACTATTGTGAATAATGTACAATAAATATGGGAATGCAGATATCAGTTTGTTATCTAGTTTTGTTTCCATCAGATATATACTTAGAATTGGGAGGCTGGGTCATACAGTAATTCTAATTTTCATTATTTTGAGGACCCTCCATATCGGGTTCTGTGGTGGCTACAACTATTTATATTCCCACAACAGTGCAAAACATTTACCTTTTCCCTATCTTCTCAGCAACACTTATTGTCTTTTTGTTGATGGCCATTCTAACAAGCATGAGATAATATCTCATTGTGGTTTTGATTTGCATTTTCCTGATGATTAATGATGTTGAGTATCTTTTCATGTACCCGTTGGTTATTTGTATGTCTTTGGAAAATTCAATTCCTCTTATCAGGGATATGATTTGCAAATATTTTCTTCAGTTCTATAGGTTGTCTTTCAATTTTGTTGATTGTTTCCTATGCTTTGCAGAAAGTTTTTAGTTTGATTAGTCCAACTTTTTAAATTTAACTTTTGCTTTTGTTACCTTTGTTTTTTTTTCCCCACAAGTGCCATGCACATCACCCCCCTTCCCCTCTCCCCCATACCCATCAGTCTTCATTTTGTTCTCAACATTCAAGAGTCTCTCATGGTTTGCCTCCCTCCCTCTCCTCCCTTATTTCCCCCCTTCTTCTCCCCCATGGTCCTCCGTTAAATTCCTCCTAATTCTCCTATACGTGCAAACATATGTTACCTTTGCTTTTGATATGAAATTAAAAAAAATCATTGCCAGTCATTTTCAGGGAACTTAAGACTTATGTTTTCTTCTAGAAGTCTTATAGTTTCAGAACTTACATTAAATAATTTAATCCATTTTGAATTTATTTCTATGTATAAATAAGGTAAGAGTCCAATTTCATTCTTTTGCATGTGGCTTGAGAGTTTTCCCAGCACCACTTATTGAAGAGACTATTCTTTCCCCATTGTATATTCTTGGTTGCTTTGTTTGTTGTAAATAAACTGACCATATATGCATGAGTTTCTTCTGGTCTGTTTTGTTCTAATGATGTGTTGTCTGTTTTTATGCAAATATCATATGCTTTGGATTACTGTAGTTTTGTAGTATAGTTTGAAATCAGCAAATATGATACCTCCAGCTTTGTTCTTTCTCAAGATTGTTCTGATTATGGGGGTTCTTTTGTCGTTCCATACACAATTTGGGATCATTGTCCTATTTCTGTGAAAAATGCTACTGATATTTTGGCAGGGTTTGCAGTGAATCTAGAGATTGCTTTGGGTAGTGTAGATATTTTAACAATGCTGATTCTTCCAGTCCAGGAGCATGGAATATCTTTCCATTTGTATTTTCTTCAATTTCTTTCATCAGTATCTTATAGTTTTCAATGTACAGAACTTTCACCTTGTTTAATTTTATTTCTAGGCATTTTATTCTTTTTAATACAATTGCATATAAAGCTGTGTTCTTATTTTCCCTCTATACATAGTTAGTGTATAGAAATAAAACTGATTTTTCTGCATTGATATTATATCTTGAAATTTCATTGAATTAGTTTAATTCTAAGGGTTTTTTTGGGTCTTTAGAGTACTCTGTATATGATGTTATGTCATCTGCAAATAGAGACAGTTTTACTTCTTCCTTTTGAATGCCTTTTATTTATTTTTCTTGCCTAATTGGTGTGACTAGTATGTCCAATACTATGTTGAATAAAAGTGGTGAGAGTGAGCATCCTTGTCTTGTTCCTGATCTTAGAGGAAAGGCTTAGAGGAAAGCTTTTCATAATTGTGTATGATGTTAGCTGTGGGTTTGTCATATGTAGCCTTTACGACGTTGAGGAATGTTACCTCTATACTCATTTTGTTGAGAGCTTTTATCACAAATGGATGTCGAATTTGATTGCTTTTTCTGCATCTATTGAAATATATGATTTTTATCCTTCATTTTGTTAATGTGCTTTATCACACTGATTGATTTGCTGTTGTTGAACCATCTTTTTCATCCTTAGAAAAAACTCTACTTGATTATGATGTATTTCATTTTAATGTACACCTGAATTCATTTTGCTAATATTTTGTTAAGGATTCTGCATCTATGTTTTTCAGGTATTGTACTTTAGTTTTCTTTTTTGTTGTTTTGTTGTTCTTGTCCTGCCCCCCCCCCCCCCCCCCCCCCCCCNATGTTGGTATCAGGGTCATGATGGCCTTGTAAAATGAGTTTGGAAGTGTTCTCTCCTCTTTCCTTCCTTCCTTCCTGCCTGCCTGCCTGCCTTCGGAAGAATTTGAGAAGGATTAGTATTAATTATTCATTGGATATTTGGTAAAATTCACCAGCGAAGCTGTCTGATCCTGCATTATTGTTTGTTGGGAGATTTTTGATTTCTTATTAAATCTCCTTACTAGCAGTTGGTCTGCTCAGATTTTCTATTTCCTTATGGTTCAGTCTTGGTAGATTATATGTTTATAAAAATTTATCCTTTTTAAAAAAAATAGGCAACTCAATTTGTTGGCATAAAACTGTTCATCGTAGTCTCTGCTGATCTTTTTTATTTTTGTGGTATCAGTCGAAATGTTTCATTTTTTGTTTCAAGTTTTAGAGTTTTTTACTTTGTGAGTCAAGCTAAAGATTTCTCTATTTTGTTTATCTTTTCAGAGAATAAGTATTTAGTTTCATTGGGGTTTTTTAGGTTCCTATTTTATTTATTTCCACTCTGATTTTTATTATTTCCTTCCTTTGGATAGGCATGGGCTGAGATTTTGTTTTGTTTTGTTTTTCCCCCTAGTTCCTTAAATTGTAAAGTTAGCTTATCTATTAAGATTTTTCTTGTTTCTTAATATACATGTTTATTACTATGAACTTCCCTTTTAGAACTGCTTATGCTACATTTCATGCTTTGGTATATTGTTTTTCCATTTTCGTTTGTCTTAAAATATATTTTACTTCTTTTCTAATTTCTTCTTTGAGTGATTGGTTATTCACTATCTTCTTGTTTAATCTCCACATGTTTATGAATTTTCCTACGATTTTTAAAATTCATTTCTACTTTTATAACATTATGGTTGTAAATGATGCTTGATATGATCTGAATCTTATTAACATTATTATTTTATTCTTAAATACTTTATTGTCAAGTTGGTTTCCATATAACACCCAGTGCTCATCGCAACAAGTGCCCTCCTCCATGCCTATCACCCCCCTTCCCCACTCCCCCACCCCCATCAGCCCTCAGATTGTTTTCAGCATACAAGAATCTCTCATGGTTTGCCTCCTTCCTTCTCCCCAGTTATTTTCCCCTTCTCCTCTCCCATGGTCTTCTGTTTGTGATTGTTTTCTGTATTTGGGTGCTATCGATTTGGTGCATAGACAATTATAATTGTTAGCTCTTCCTGATGGGTAGACCGTATAGTTATGATATAATGCCCTTCTTCATCCCTTGTTACTGCCTTTACTTTAAAGTCCAGTTTGTCTGATATAAGCATAGCGATTCCAGCTTTCTTTTGACTTCCAGTAGCATCATAAATATTTCTCCATCTCCTTCCTTCCAATCTGAAGGTGTCCTCAGGTCTAAAATGAGTCTCTTGTAGACAGCAAATAGATGGATTTTTGTTTTTTTATCCATTCTGCTACCCAATGTCTTTTGATGGGAGCATTTAGTCCATTTACTTTCAGTGTTATTATTGAAAAATATGTGTTTAGAGTCATTGTGTTATTTGTAGGATTCATGTTTGTAGTGGTGTGTCTGGTACCTTGTGTTCCTTGCAACACTTCCCTCAGAGAGTCCGCCTCAGGATTTCTTGTAGGGCTGGTTTAGTCGTGATGAATTCTTTCAGTTTTTGTGTATTTGGGAAATCTTTACCTCTCCTTCTATCCTGAATGACAGGCTTGCTGGATAGAGGATTCTTGGTTGCCAGTTTTTTTCTGTTCATCACATTGAAGATTTCCTGCCATTCCTTTCTGGCCTGCCAAGTTTCAGTAGATACATCTGTAACCACTCTGGTAGGTCTCTTTTTGGATGTTAGGGCCCTTTTATCCCTAGCTGCTTTCAGAATTCTCTCTTTGTCCTTCTATTTTGCCAATTTCACTATGATATGTCACACAGAAGATCGACTCAAGTTTCATCTGAGAGGATTTCTCTGTGCCTCATGGATTTCAATGTCTGTTTCCTTTCCCAGATTGGGGAAGTTCTCAGCTGTAATTTGTTCAAGTACCCCTTCATCTCCTTTATCTCTCTTTTTTTCGAGAATTCCTATGAGACAGATTTTGTTCCGTTTGATTGTATCACTCAGTTCTCAAACTCTCCTTTCGTGCTCTTAGATCAATTTATCTGTGTTTTTCTTTGCTTCCTCTTTTTCTATAATTGTGTCTTCTAATTCATGTATTCTCCTCTCTGCCTCTGCAATCCATTCACTGGATGCCTCTATTTTATTATGCACCTCATTTGTAGCATTTTTTAATTTATCACAACTTTTTTAAGGTCCATAATCTTTGTAGCCATAGCTTCTCTGGTGTCTTCCATGCCTTTTTTAGAGGAAAGTTCTTCTGTTTTGTCATGTTGGCTTCCTTTCTGTCTCTTGTAAGTTTTAAAAGCTTGTTATGTGCTCTGCACCTATGAGTTCTGCTATATTAAAGCAGGCTCATTGACTGTCCATGGCCCGTCTGTTCAGGAAGTGTTCTTTTAATGGTGTCTCTTGGTCTCTCATTGTACATTTGTTGTTTTTTTTTTTCTGTGCTCATAGGGATATTTGGGACTCTCCACCATGTGTACTTTGGCTTGTTTTTGAAGTAGCCCTGAAAAGGAAAACAGAGAAATACACCGGGAACAAAAGCATACAAATGTACAGGCAAATGAAACAAAGAAGCAAACTTAAAGGGAAAAAAACAAAACAAAACAAAACAAAAATAACATAAGACAAAGGACAGTCAGAAAGGATAAAACCAAAAATTGCAGCTACAGGTAAAGAGCTGGGTGGTGGCAATGCTGATGGAAGAGCATATACAAAGAGAGAAATGACAGGGGTGGGGAGAAAGCGAAATTGAATATTGACCAGGCAGAGAGACTATAAGGTTTAACTCAGAGAGAGAAAGAGGAGAATATGGTCAGAAGCAAGGAGAAAGAAAGGAAGATAAGGTCGTCCAAGGAAACTATATAGTTTGTTTATTCCAGAGAGAGAGAAAGAAAGGAAGGTAATGACAGAGGTATAGTATATGCATCAAGAAAATGGATTAAATGTGAGTGTTTAAGGAAACCAATGACCAGTGTGTCCAGTCCAGTGGATGGGAGAGAAAAGAATGAGATAAGGGAAAACATATCTGAGTAGTCAGAATTGATCTAGAGTTAATCACGGCAATGCATCAAAGTTGGTCTTGTCCCAGGCTCCTGTAAAGGCGAAAAAAAAAAAAAAAAGCAGCTCTTCAGTGCAGATGGGCGTAGTTTTGTATAGGCAGGTCTCGCCCCAGTGTGGTCCCGTGGGTCTCTCCCTGAGGTGCTACCTTGGTGGTTGTGGTGAGAAAAATGGCTGCACCTCAGTTCTTTCCCAAACCAAACACTGCAAATCACTACTTTGGGTCCATCTCCCTGTGCCATGGGCCCAGCCAAAGTAGGCCATGTTCTATGTCCCAATCCCCACTTCGTTTCCAGATCTTAGTCCGCGCACTTCATTGATACCGCCTGAAATGTAATCCCACAGGCCTGGCCGCTTTCTAGCCAGAGAGAGTAGGGGAGCAGTTTTTCCTGGTGCCGCCTGGGATCAGGGCACCCAGCCCAAAGAAAGCGTCACAGCCAGAGATAGGATCACTCTCTCAATGTTCAGCAGTTAGAGATGGGATGATAGGATCCCTCTCTGGCCCAGGCTGAGGTTTTTTCTTCTCCAGGGACAGTTCTATGAGCAGTTTCAGATGCTCTTTCTCTTCCCCTCATGTCTCTATGGCTGTCTGTGGAGGGGGCTCCCTCCCCTCCATGCCTCTGGGTCCCATCCTATTTTTATCTTCCCCAGTTCACAGTCACGCATCTATGAGGCTGTCTTAGTGGACTCTGTCTCTTTTCCTCCCAGACTCTTGTGGTTCAGTGTCCTATGGCTTCAGGGCTTCTTTGTATGAGAGATGCCGGCACACAAAACGTACAGAGCTCCCTACTTCTCCGCCATCTTGCCTCCTGTCCCAAGGTTCATCAGTCTTATTGTCCTTTCGGATAACCAGCTTTTTGCCTTATTGATTTTTCTTTATTGCTTTCCTGTATTTCAAAATTCCAGTGTAAGATGAATAAACATTTAGAATTTTTGTGCCTTTTTGTGAAGGATAATATCCTTTTTTATTTCTGAAAATTGTCTTTGCTTGGAAGTTCACTTGGTTTGTTATTAACATAGCTACTTCAGCTTTCTGTTAATTAGTGTTTGCAGCCTACCTATATCATTATATTTGAAGTGAGTTTACTGTGTAAAACCCAGAGTTGAATCTAGGTTGACACTGTATCTTTTAACTAGTGTGTTTAGACCATTTACATTTATTTAAAAAAATTTTTTTAAACATTTATTTATGATTAAGAAACAGAGACAGACAGAGCATGAGCAGGGGAGGGGCAGAGAAAGAGAGACACAGAATCTGAAGCAGGCTTCAGACTCTGAGCTATCAACACAGAGCCCAATGCGGAGCTCGAACCCACAAACCGCGAGATCATGACCTGAGCTGAAGTCGGATGCTTAACGGACTGAATCACCCAGGTGCCCCTAGACCATTTACATTTAATGCATTTATTGGATACTTTTGGATTTAAGTCTACTATTTTGTTAGTTGTTTATTATCTTGTTTTCATCACTACATTTTTTTCTTCTCTCTGATGCTTTGATACATGGCATGAGACTTTTGCTACTGTCCCACTGGTCCCTGAGTATCTGTTCATTTTTTAATTTCCTCTTTCTGTTGCTCATATTGGATCATTTCTGTTACACCATCTTCAAGGTTGCTGAATCTTTGCTCTGTCTTCATTCTGCTATTTAGTCCGTCCAATGTGTTTTTATATCAATTGTTTTGCTTTTCAATTCATTATTATCTATATCTTGTGATTATTTTCCAAGAGTTTTTTTTTATTTTAACAGTTGTTGCAAGGGTGTTTGCAATTGCTAGTTTGTGTATTTTAGTATTTTTCCATTAATCTAACAATTGTATTAACTTGTAGTCAATTGATTTTGGTTTTTTTTTTTTTATGTGAGTTGAAATTTTCTTGGTTTATCATATGTCATGTACTTTTGAATTATATAATGGATGTTCTGAATATTACATTTTGAGACTCTGAGACTTATTTAAATTTATGGAGAATGTAGCCTTTTCTGTTTTATTAGGCAATTGATTTAGTTAGATTCAGGCCACAAATTCCTACCTCCCTTCTGTGGGGTATGGTATCAATGTTAGTTTAGTTTTCAAAGCCTTTGTAATTCTTTTCTGATATGTTCTGGGTATGTACCACCCAGTGGTCAGTCTGAGGCCTAAGCAGTGGGGCCAATAGAAACTTCAGATCTTAACGTCTTTAGTGTACTGATTAGGATCAAAGTCCACACAGATGCAGGTCAAGAGAGAGCTCAGGAGTTCATAAACAACTGTATGAATTTTCTTTCCCAAGGTCTTCCCTCACCATCATTTCCCATGTGCTTTTTGATTCCCTAAGCCCCCTTTTTGATTCTCTGTCTGGAAACCTGGTGCTTTAGTGACCTCTCTCTGTCATGTACTTTTGAGATTGGGCTCACATTCTGGCCCAATAAGAGGGAAGGCAGAGAGAGGAAAAAAGCAACATGATTTTGTAAGACAAAAATCATACCCTCTTTCAACTTCAGCTTTGTGGAACAGGGAATAAGATTTCTTGCCTTAGGATTTTGGCCTCTTACAAGATCTCATACCAATTACTGTTAATCCTGGCATGAAAATTTTTGGGGGGCTAGAACATGGCAGGAAAAAAAATAAGTTTTTCCTCACCCTGAACATTAAAAGTTTCCTTTTCTGCTTCTTAGCCAGTCTAGAATGCTTCTCCTGAAATTCAGTCTCTCTGTGCCACAGTGCTTACTTCTGGGTTTTAGGCTTCACTGAATTCAAGTTACAGGCTACTGGAGAAGAAGAATTGTAAATTCACCACAGATTCTGTGGTATTTCAAATTAAGATGTTCTTCCTTGATGTACCTGCAACTACATATTTTTATTGTTTAATGTTTATTTATTTCTGAGAGGGAGACAGAGTGAAAGTGGGAGAGGAACAGAGAGAGAAGGAAACATAGAGTCTGAAGCAGGCCCCAGGCTCTGGGCTGTCAGTGCAGAGCCCAATGTGGAGTTCCAGCTCACAAACTGATATCATGACCTGAGCTAAAGTCAGACATTCAACTGACTGAGCCACCCAGACACCTCTGCAACTACTTATTTTTAGAATCTTCAAATCGTTGTACAATGTCTTCTTTCTGGGTTTTATAGCTATATTCAGTATGAAAAAAGAGTGAAGCATGGTTACTCTTTTTCATCATTAATCACAACCATGAACTGAACGTATGATTTTATTTACTTTTTTAAAAAAAAAAAACTTTTTTAAATTTATTTATTTATTTATTTATTTATTTATTTATTTAGAGTGTGTGAGAGAGAGAGTGAGCACAAGTGGGGTAGGAACAGAGAGAGAGGGAGAGAGAAAGAATCTCAAGCAGGCTTCACACTGTCAGCACAGAGCTCAATGTGGGGACAGAGCCCAATGTGGGGCTCTGATTCATAAACCATGAGATCATGACCTGAGCCGAAATCAAGAGTAATATGCCTAATTGACTGAGCCACCCAGGCACCCCACATTTTATTTATTTTTAACTTATTTAAATTTAAATAGCCACTGTGGCTAGTGGCTACAGTATTACATGGCACAGTTTAGAATGGCTAATATTTAAGAAAATTTTTATGTTTATTTATTTATTTTGAGAGAGGGAGGGAGAAGGACAGGGACGGAGAGTAAGGAGAGAGAGAGAGAGAGAGAGAGAGAGAATATCCCAAGCATGTTCTGCACTATTGATGCAGAGCCTGATGCAGGGCTCAAACTCACAAACCATAAGATCATGACCTGAGCTTAAGTCAGATGTGTAACTGACTGAGTCACGCAGGTACACCTAGAATGACTAATATGAAAGTAATCATGAATTTCAAAAATTCCTTACACTCTACCATTTCTCTAGCAGAACTAGAATATGCCTAGTGGTCAAATTATTAATCAGATTCTGTCAGGAGACCACGGAAATCCTTTATAAAACAAAGATGGAAGATTTAAAAACATGAAACAATCTTCATGATTTTCATAATATGTTTATAATTAGAAACACCAAACTCTTCTATACTTACCTCAAGACTGTATAAAATATTGATAAAATAGGAAAATTTCTGTTATTCATTTGCATTACCAGAGAACAATTTGATAATAAAGCAGTCATCTAAATGACTAGATTTTGACATAACTCTAAGCAAGAAAACCAGTCAGTATTTTAGATGATGAGATTTTAGTAGTTTCCTAGTTTTTCATCTGTAACACAAATCTGCAAATGTATAAAAAAATGGTGAGTTTTTATGTGCTCTAATTTTAAACTTCCACTTTTTTTTTTTTACAAATAGTTTATTGACAAATTAGTTTCCACATAACACCCAGTGCTCATCCCCACAAGTGCCCTCCTCCATGCCCATCCCACCTCCCCCTGACATCCATCAGTCGTCAGTTTTTCTCAGCATTCAAGACTCTCTCATGGTTTGCCTCTCTCCCTTTCCCCCACCATTTCCCCCCTTCTTCTCCCCTTTGTTCCTCAGTTAAGTTCCACCTAATCCTCCTATACGTGCAAACATGATATTTGTCCTTCTCTGCCTGACTTATTTCGTCAGCATAACACCCTCAAGGTCCATCCACGTTGCTACACATGGCCAGATTTCATTGTCTCTTATTGCCATGTCATACTCCATGGTATAGATAAACCACATCTTCTTGATCCCTTCGTCCGTTGATGGACACTTAGGCTCTTTACATGTTTTAGCTATTGTGGAGAGTGCTGCTATGAACATTGGGGTACATGTGCTCCTATGCATCAGTATTTCTGTATCCCTTGGGTAAATTCCTAGCAGTGCTATTGCTGGGTCATAGGAGAGTTCTATTGCTAATTTCCTGAGGAACCTCCACACTGTTTTCCAGGGGGCTGCACCCGTTTACATTCCCACCAACAGTGTAGGAGGGTGCCCGTTTCTCCACATCCTCGTCAGCATCTAGAGTTCTCTGATTTGCTCATTTTAGCCACTCTGACTGGCGTGAGGTGGTATCTCAGTGTGGTTTTGATTTGTATTTCCCTGATGAGGAGGGATGCTGAGCATCGTTTCATGTGTCTCTTGGCCATCTGGATGTCCTCTTTGGAGAAGTGTCTGTTCATGTCTTCTGCCCATTTCTTCACTGGGTTGTTTGTTTTTCGGGCGTGGAGTTTGGTGAGTTCCTTATAGATTCTGGATATTAACCCTTTATCTGATATGTCATTTGCAACTATCTTTTCCCATTCCGTTGGTTGCCTATTAATTTTCTGGGTTGTTTCCTTGGCTGTGCAGAAGCTTTTAATCTTGATGAGGTCCCAACAGTTTATTTTTGCTCTTGATTCCCTTGCTTTTGGGGATGTGTCAAGTAAGAAGTTGCTGCGGTGGAGGTCAAGGAGGTTGTTTCCTGCTTTCTCCTCTAGGGTGTTGATAGTTTCCTGTCTCACGTTCAGGTCCTTTATCCATTTTGAGTTGATTTTTGTGCATGGTGTGAGAAAATGATCTAGTTTCATTCTTCTGCATGTTGCTGTCCAGTTCTCCCAACACCATCTGTTAAAAAGGCTGTCTTTTTTCCATTGGATATTCTTTCCTGCTTTGTCAAAGATCAGTTGGCTGTATACTTTTGGGTCCACTTCTGAGTTCTCAATTCTGTTCCATTGGTCTATGTGTCTGTTTTTGTGCCAATACCATACTGTCTTGAGGATGACAGCTTTGTAGTAGAGGCTGAAGTCTGGGATGGTGATACCTCCCGTTTTGGTTTTATTTTTCAGTATTACTTTGGCTATTCGGGGTCTTTTGTGGTTCCATACAAATTTTTGGATAGTTTGTTCTAGTTTTGAGAAGTATGCTGGTGCAATTTTGATTGGAATTGCATTGAATGTGTAGAGTGCTTTAGGTAGTAATGACATCTTAACTATATTTATTCTTCCTATCCATGAGCATGGAATGTTTTTCCATTTCTTTGTGTCTTCTTCAATTTCCTTCATAAGTTTTCTATAGTTTTCATCATACAGATCTCTTGTATCCTTGGTTAGGTTTATTCCGAGGTATTTTATGGTTTTTTGTGCAATTGTGAATGGGATCAGTTTCTTGATTTCTCTTTCTGTTGCTTCATTATTGGTGTATAAAAATGCAACCGATTTCTGTACGTTGATTTTGTACCCTGCAACTTGGCTGAATTCTTGGATCAGTTCTAGTAGGCTTCTGGTGGAGTCTGTCGGGTTTTCTATGTAGAGTATCATGTCATCTGCGAAGAGTGAAAGTTTGACTTCCTCTTTGCCAATTCTGATGCCTTTGATTTCCTTTTGTTGTCTGATGGCTGATGCTAGGACTTCCAGCACTATGTTAAACAACAGTGGTGAGAGTGGACATCCCTGTCGTGTTCCTGATCTCAGGGGGAAAGCTCTCAGTTTTTCCCCGTTGAGGATGATGTTAGCTGAAGGCTTCTCATAGATGGCTTTGATGATGTTTAAGTAGGTTCCTTCTATCCCAACTTTCTCGAGAGTCTTTATTAAGAAGGGATGCTGTATTTTGTCAAATGCTTTTTCTGCATCTATTGACAGGATCATATGGTTTTTATCTTTTCTTTTATTGATATGATGGATCACATTGATTGATTTGCGAATGTTGAACCAGCCCTGTAACCCAGGAATGAATCCCACTTGATCTTGGTGGATGATTCTTTTGATATGCTGCTGGATTCGATTTGCAAGGATCTTGTTGAGAATTTTTGCATCCGTATTCATCAAGGATATTGGCCTATAGTTCTCTTTTTTTGTTGGATCTCTGTCTGGCTTGGGAATCAGAGTGATGCTGGCTTCATAAAATGAGTCCGGGAGTTTTCCTTCGACTTCTATTTTTTGGAATAGCTTGAGAAGAATTGGGATTAATTCTGTTTTAAATGTCTGGTAGAATTCCCCAGGGAAACCATCAGGTCCAGGGCTCTTATTTGTTGGGAGATTTTTGATCACTGATTCGATTTCTTCACTCGTTATGGGTCTGTTCAGGTTTTCTATTTCTTCCCGTGTGAATTTTGGTAGTGAGTGTGTGTTTAGGAATTTGTCCATTTCTTCTAAGTTGTCCAATTTGTTGGCATATAATTTTTCATAGTATTCCCTGATAATTGCTTGTATTTCTGAGGGGTTGGTTGTAATAAGTCCATTTTCATTCATAATTTTGTCTATTTGGGTGCTCTCTCTTTTCTTTTTGATAAGCCTGGCTAGAGGTTTGTCAATTTTGTTTACTTTTTCAAAAAACCAACTCTTGGTTTCATTGATCTGTTCAATTGTTTCTTTGGTCTCTATGTTGTTTATTTCTGCTCTAATTTTTACTATTTCTCTTCTTCTACTGGGTTTAGGGCGTTCTTGTTGCTCTGCCTCTAGCTCCTTTAGGTGAGCTGTTAGATTTTGGACTTGTGCTTTTTCTAATCTCTTGAAATAGGCCTGGAGAGCAATGTACTTTCCTCTTAGGACTGCCTTGGCCGCATCCCATAGATTTTGAATTGTTGTGTTTTCATTTTCATTTGTTTCCATATATTTTTTAATTTCCTCTCTAATTGCCTGATTGGCCCATTCATTCTTTAGAAGGGTGTTCTTTAACCTCCATGTTTTTGGCGGTTTTCCAGACTTCTTCCTGTAATTGATTTCAAGTTTCAAAGCATTGTGATCTGACAGTGTGCATGGTATGATCTCTATTCTTTTATATTTATTGAGGGCTGCTTTATGTCCCAGTATGTGATCTATCTTGGAGAATGTGCCATGCGCACTTGAGAAGAAAGTAAATTCCCTGGCCTCAGGATGTAAAGTTCTAAATATATCCGTCAGATCCATCTGGTCCAATGTGTCTTTCAAGTCCATTATTTCTTTAGTGATTTTCTGTCTGGTTGACCTATCCATTGCTGTAAGCGGAGTATTAAAGTCCCCTGCTATTAGCACATTCTTATCTATAAGCTTGTTTCTGTTTGTGATTAATTGTTTTAGATATTTAGGTGCTCCCATATTCGGTGCGTAGACATTTATGATTGTTAGTTCTTCCTGATGGATGGACCCTGTAATTATTATGTAGTGCCCTTCTTCATCTCTTGTGATTGTCTTTAATTTAAAGTCCAGTTTGTCTGATATAAGTATCGCTACTCCGGCTTTCTTTTGATTTCCTGTAGCATGATATATATTTCTCCATCCCCTTACTTTTAATCTGAAGGTATCTTCCCGTCTAAAATGAGTTTCTTGTAGACAGCATATTGATGGATTTTGTTTTTTAATCCATTCTGCTACCCTATGTCTTTTGATTGGAGCATTCAGCCCATTTACATTCAGTGTTATTATTGAAATATGTGGGTTTAGAGTCTTTGTATCTTTTGTAGGGTTCATGTTTGTGGTGGTGTCTCTGGTATCTTTGTTCCTTGCAACCTTTCCTTCAGAGCATCCCCCTCAGGATTTCTTGTAGGGCTGGCTTCGTGGTGACAAATTCTTTCAATTTCTGTTTATTTGGAAAGGTTTTTATCTCTCCTTCTATTTTGAATGACAGGCTTGCTGGATAGAGGATTCTTGGCTGCATATTTTTACTGTTCATCACATTGAAGATTTCCTGCCATTCCTTTCTAGCCTGCCAAGTTTCAGTAGATAGGTCTGTCACCACTCTGATAGGTTTCCCTTTGTATGTTAGGGCCCTTTTCTCCCTAGCTGCTTTCAAAATTCTCTCTTTGTCCTTGTATTTGGCCATTTTCACTATGATATGTCGTGCAGAAGATCGATTCAGGTTACGTCTGAGGGGAGTCCTCTGAGCCTCTTGTATTTCCACATTTACTTCCTTCCCCAGGTCGGGGAAGTTCTCTGCTATAATTTGTTCCAGGACTCCTTCAGCACCTTTCCCTCTCTCTTCCTCTTCTGGGATTCCTATGATACAGATATTGTTGCGTTTGACCATATCCCTGCGCTCTTGAATTCTTCTTTCCTGTTCCTGGATCAGTTTGTCTCTTTTTCTGTCAGCTTCTTGTTTTTCTATAATGTTGTCTTCTAAATCACTTATTCTCCTTTCTGCCTCTTCAATCCGTGCATTGGAGGCCTCTAATTTATTATGTATCTCATTTATCGCATTTTTTAATTCTTCATGCCTATTTTTATTTTCCATTCTGTCTGTAGCCATAGTTTCTTTGGTGTCCCCTATGTTCTTTTCAAGCCCAGCTATTAATTTTACCTTTATTATTCTAAAATCTTGTTCAGTTATGCTGCTGTTACCTGTTTTGAGCAGTTCATTAGCTGTCATTTCTTCTTGAACTTTATTTGGAGGAGAGCTCTTTTATTTTGTCATTTTAGTTAGCTTTCTGGCTCTTGTTGGTTTTAAAGACCTGTTATGCTCTCTGTATCTATGAGTACTGCTGTATCCAAGAAGGCTCTTTGACTGTCCAGGGCCAATCCTTTCAGAGAGTGTTTTTTGAATGGTATCTCTTGGTCTCTCTTGTTGGGACCTTGGTTCTTTTATTTTCCTATTCGTAGTTATATTTGGGACTCTCCACCTTGTGTACTCTGGCTTGTTTCTTGAGGTAGCCCTGGGAAAGATAACAGACAGACAAACACACAGGGAGCCAGAGCAAACAAAGGCACAGGCTAATTCAACTAACATGCAAAGCGAGAGGGAAAACGAAAAAGTTAAGAGAAAAGACGGAGGAGGGAGGGCGAATAATAGGGAGTATAAAATACACAAAGGGGTCAAAAAGGAGAAAAGAAAAGGAAAATAGAAGAAGACTGATGGACAAAGAATGGTTTAAAGCATATAACCGGATTTCCCAGCTACAGTTAAATAGCCGTGTGTATGCAGTGCTGGTTGAGGAGCATAGAGAAAGAGAGAGAAGAGAGGGCGGGGATGAGGCAACATTGGAAATAGAATGAACAGGCAGAAGGGATAAGAAGCTTTTTTCAAAGAGGTAAAGGGTGGAATATGGTTGGATAGGTGAGAGAAGGATGCTGGTATTATGCAGAGAAACTATATAGTCTAATTACTCCTGAGAGAAAGAGATGAAAATGTCGGTACGTGTAGAATTTACACCTACAGAATGGACTCGTTGTGATTGTTTAAGCAAGCCGTTGACCAGAGTTAATCAGGTCAGTGTTCTGGGGAAAAAAGAGAGAAAAGAGAAAGAAGAAGAAAAAAAGAAGAAAAAAGGGAGGAGGGCATCTCTCAGGCAGGGATGGGCGTGGCGTGATCCAACGCCTCAGGCGGGAGCTCTGCCTTGGCGGTTGTGGTGAGGAGAGTGACGGTGCTCCAGTCCCTTCTTGAACCAAGTGCTGCTCCTCGCTTTTTTGGGCGTGTAAACTCCCCGTACCAGGGGCGCAGCCAGAGTTGGTTGCACTCTTCACCTCAGGCCAGTTCCAATCTCCAAATCCCAGTCCGCGCGCCCCGCTGAAATTGCCTTAGACACAGCTTCCCAGGCAACCCCCTCAGGGCAATTCCAGGCCCCCTGCCGAGCTCTGGGGGTGGAGTCAGAATCGCTGCTTCCTTCTCTGCGTCGGGCTGGGAAGCATGGGCGGGGGCTTGTCTGCCGGGTGTGCCGAGCCCGCTGGAGTGAGAAAAACCAGGTCCCTCTATGGCTCGTCACCCGAAACCTGAAACACGAACTCACAGGCAAATTTCCCAGTTTTTAGCTCTTTGCCTTCCCTCCAGAGCCCCAGCCAGCCAGGAGTGCGGACCCCCGGTGTCCGCGCGCGGCTCTTTCAGGGTCCCAAGCCAGCCGGGAGGACAATGGCGGCAGGCGCGCCACTACTCTTACGTCCAGCCCACCAGGAGCCAGCACAAGGAAGCAGTCTGTGTGCTCAGCCCCCCCGGGACCAGTTGGCGTGAGGGGACCTGGCATGCACGTATTTGGCAAGTACGATCTTTCTATGCCCCGAGTGGAGGTTTTTCTCCCTAAGCGGAGGTTTTTCTGTTTCGAACTCTCTCTTTTTCCCCTCTCACTACCCATAGAGGGTAGAGGGGGATCACCTCTGACCCTGGAGTCTCCGATCCCGGCCCGATTTTATCTTCCCCAGTTCGCACTCATGTTAGAAGGCTTTCTCAGTGGATTCTGTGTCCTTTTTTTTTTTTTTTCCCCAATCTCTCAGGTTTTGTAAGGTTTCCAATGGCTTCAGATCTTTTCCGTGTGATGTATGGGCGCGAGTGCAAGTACGGAGCTCCTTACTTCTCCACCATCTTGCTCCCTCCAAACTTCCACTTTTTTAAATGCAGAAATTTTACTTACAAAGGGAATTGGTGATTAAATGCAAATACTGTCATAAGTTTGGTTTCTAAACCCATATTTCCTATCAAATCATTTTTCCTTAGCAAATTGCAAGGTGGCCATAAAAACATGATAGATGATAGAATTCACTTTATTTTTAAGATGCAGCTAAAATGGTTTTGCAATAGTGTAGCCTTGTTACAATGTTATGATGAAGAATAAAACTGAAGAATAACTGTTCCATAATGACTGTTCTATACTCTGAGTAGTTAAAGCCCCTTGGGAATGAATGGTAAACCCACTTATGCTGAATTCTGGGCTATAATTTCAGGCATTCGTGGACAGCTTTAGTATTGTATTTATGATTGTATGTTACTTAGCTATAGACACGTCCTATTATCATATTCATTTTTCTGTTGTTTAAATAGAATCAGAGGCACCTGTGTGGCTCAGTTGGTTAAGTTCACCACTCTTGATTTCAGCTCAGGTCATGATCTCACAGTTAGTGAGTTCAAGCCCTGCATCAAATTCTGCACTGACAGTGTAGAGCCTGCTTGGGGTTCTCTGTCTCCCTCTCTCTCTGTCTCTCCCTTGCTCATATTCTCTCTCTGTCTCCCCTCTCAAAATGAATAAACTTAAATAAAAATACATATTTAAAGCTAGTGATTATTAAATATCAATTTCTACTGTCAATGATTTAGGTAAATCTAGGAGGAATAGATGTCATCTCCTGGATATTTGTTGTTTTCATTTTGATACTAAAAACATGTCTCCATTTTCCTTTTCCTTTTGTCTGATTTAATTTTGTATAGAGAGTTTGGTAGACATAATAAGAAAGCATAAAACCTCAGACAAATGTTGATTCTAGTTTTGTTTACAGTAATTCTACATTAATCAAAATTTATTTTATAGTGATATAGAAGTTGGCTTGACAATTATGGAAACTAAGTAGTACACATAATAGAATGATTATACTGAGGCAAAGATGGTCCTAAGCATCACAAGTCATACTCAAAGATTTTTCTTGGAAATGTTTGAAGAGATTTCCAAAGTTTGGAGCTTTGGATACCTAAAATTACACATAACCTAAATATGCCTATCTTCCAAGACCACTATTCTTCTCTTCCACAAGTATTTGTTGACTATCTACTCTCTTGTTGACCCTGGGGATATTACAGTCAAAATTGACAAGATTTTGTTTTTATGAAACTCACCCTCTAGTTTCTCTGCAATTTATGCCTTTTAGTAATTTGAGATTGACTATAGAACTTGATTGGACTGGATATCATAAGTACTAATGTTCTGGGAAAAATTGCTGCCCACATTTGTATATCCTAACTTATGGAGATTAAGCACATGTTTCTTATTATATGTTCCAGAGTCTCAATATAGATATTCTTGAATATATTTTTATTTTTAATATAGGTCATTTTACAAAATGACCCAGTGTGATTCTTTTAGACTTTCTCATAGTGACAGATCTTTTTGATACTGAAGGACCTTATGAAAACCCATGCATAAGAATTTCTTTTTTTGCTTAATACTACATAAGTAGTATGTGCATAAATATATATAGATGCAGGACCAGGAAAGTCCTATTACTCAATGTAAATTGGTCCTGAGAAATAAGATATCTAGGAGGATGAGAAAGTAAGATAAGCTATAATCATTTTTGCTTTTATTCATCAACATTGTGAGGTAGAAGGGAGGTATGTCACCACACATCCACCAGTTCTCTGTATACATATGGGTATACTGTATATAATTCAACTCAATTCTGACACTGTCTACCCAGATAGCATCAGATTTCACAGGTTGAAGTTTCCATCTCACAAGACTGTTCTCCTTCCACTCCGTCCACCTACCCACTTCAGATGCCAGTTGCAAGCCCAGGTTGTCACGTACATTTCTGACTGGCTATAAATCAGAGGTTTCTATCATCCCCTTCTTGGGTTGGATAAGAGTGGCTAGAGTGGCTCACAATACAGAACAACATTTTACTTATTAGATCATTAGATCAATTATAAAAGGTATAACTCAGGGACAGCAAGATGGAAGAGAAACGTAGGGCAATGTATGGGGACAGGGTAAGAAACTTCCATGCTCTTTGAGTGCACCACTCTCCCCAAATCTCCATGTGCTCACCAAACCAGAAGCTCTTCAAACCCTGTCCTTTTGAGTTTTTATGGAAATTTTATTACACAAGCATGATTGATTAAATTGTTGGTCATTGGCCATCAGTTCAACCTCCCAACCCTCTGCTTTCCTCAGAGGTCAAGGGGATTAAGGAAGAAGAGTGAAAGTTCCAACTTTCAGATGGTAGGATTGGTTCCCCTGGCAATCAGCTCCTATCTTTACATGACCTAGGGCATTCTAAAAGTCACCTCATTAACATAAAAAAACATATCTTTATCACTGTCAACACTTAGAAAATCCCATGTTTAATTGAATTTAATTTTATTATTTAATTTAATTATTTTTACAGAGCATCCAGTATAATTTATTTTTTATTTTTAAAATTATTGTTTTAATGTTTATTTCCGAGAGAGAGAGACAGAGACAGAATATTAGTGGAAATATGGCAAAGAGAGAGGGAGACACAGAATTTGAAGAAAGCTCCAGGCTCTAAGCTGTCAGCACAGAGCCTGATGCAAGGCTCCAGCCCTTGAACTGTGACATTGTGACCTGAGCCAAAGTCGATGCTTAACAGACTGAGCTACCCAGTTGCCCCTAATTTATTTTTAAAATTTATTTATTTAAATTCAAATTAGTTGACATACAGTGTAATAATGGTTTCAAGAGTAGAGCCCCGTGATTCATCACTTACACATAACACCCAGTGCTCATCCCAACAAGTGCCCTCTTTAATGCCCATCACCCCTTTAGCCCATTTCCCCACTCCCCTCCCCTCCAGAACCCTTGGTTTGTTCTCTGTATTTAAGAGTCTCTTATGGTTTGCCTCCCCCCTTTTTTAAAATCTTATTTTCCCTTCTCTTCCCCTTTGTTCATCATTCATCTGTTGTGTTTCTTAAATTCCACATATGAGTGAAATAATATATTTGTCATTCTCTGACTTAATTCGCTTAGCATAATATACTCTACTTCTATCCATGTTGTTGCAAATGGCAGGTTGGTTGCAAACTGGTACAGCCACTCTGGAAAAAGTTGGGAGTTTTCTCAAAAAATTAAAAATAGAAGTACCCTATGAGGAACAATTGCACTACTATGTATTTATCCAAAGGATACAAAAATGCTGATTTGAAAGGGCGCATGCACCTCAATGTTTATAGCAGTGCTATCAACAATAGCCATATAATGGAAAGAGCTCAACTGTCCACTGACTGATGAATGGATGAAGAAGATGTGGTGTGTATACATACACACACACACACACACACACAATGGAATGTTATTTTGTGATCAAAAAGAAAATCAAATGTTTTAGAAGCTCTGTGCTAGAAACAAGTGCAAAACCCAAGGATATATTTATAATTATAAATCACAAAATCACACTAACTAATGGTGATTATCTGTAGGTTTTTAGGACACTGACTGTCCCTAAAAATGTAAATGCAACTTAGTGTTCTGTCAGATGTCTATGTTTTAAAGTCAGTTTATTAAAAATAGTGAATCACATGAAGTTCTAGAAGTATGCCTAATTCACTAAATCCTGACATGGAAGACAGCTTACTGATATGAATGAACAGAGAAGAGCCCTGAGAGGTTAGAGAATTGGAGATGATGTTACATACATCATGTGGAAGTGAAGATGTTTATCTCATTGCTAGACTGCCCCTTTGATCTCAAGATGACAAAGAGGCTGAGCTCCCTCTTTTATAATGGGTACATTAAAAGGAAAACAATGATCAAGTGAATCTGGACTTGGAAATTAGAAGGAGGTTCAAGTAGACTGAACATTCATTCAAGAAGCTTTGATGGCAAGTACCAGCAAGCTGGCTGTATGGTTTTGAGGGCTAGGGTAGGATGCACTTTTTTGGAAAGTCTTTGGCTAGGGAACTAAGGTAGAACTCTAATGTTGGACGTATAGAGGTATTGGGCAAGAAATGAAGGCATGGACCTAGGACAGAACAACAAAATAATAAATTGTAGTAATCCAGCGACTGGAATAAAGGTATGATAATCCAAAAACATATTTTTGAATGTCTCTTCTGTATCAGATACTGCTTTACTGAAGAAAATGGGCAGAGTGATTGACCTTATGGGGTTGATCTTTTAGTGAAAAGAGACAGAAATTAAACAAGATGAACTTGTGAAATATTTGGCATTTTAAATGGTGATAAGTGCTATAGAAAAAAAAAAACAGAAAAAGATAGAGTATTATTGGAGAGATATATGTGCAACTTTAGTGTGGTTAAGGAAGTCCTCACTGAGAAGGTGATAATTAAGAAGGGGATAAGATTAAAAAGTGACCAGCCTTGAGGTAGATCATGCTGAGTTTCTTTTGTGTTATTAAACAATTACCTGAGTATAGATAGGAAAAATCTCAGGATCTGGAGTAGTGATTAATATTGGGGTTCCTAAGTGGTTCCAGTTTTGAAGATTAGGAGCTCTGGTTCATGGAGTTAAGAAGTCCTGTTTATACAATAACCACGAAGAAGTGAAATAATTTAAGAATCCATTTGATGGATTTGATTGATGCACCTGGCCAGACTGGGAGCTGGTACCTTTAGGAAGTGAGGGACCTGGAAAAATGATGCTAGGTAAATCAGTAAGATTAAAGTCAGTAAGTGGGATAAAGGAATGGCTAAATCAGAAAGGCTAGAAGCAAAATGGGTAACTGAGATAGCTTTCTGCCTTAGCTTATGACGTACCATCCAGGCTGGTTGGCCCTACCCCTCAGGTAGATCTTTCCTGAATATAAAATATTGACAAACTTAAGGTAAATTTTATGGATTATACACTCACCTCTTAACAGCAGATCCACTTGCTTGAGTCTGACTTGGGTAAGATTGCCAGATAAAGTATAAGGTGCCCAGATAAATTTGGATTTTAGATAAATGATGAAAAATCTTTTAGTATAAATATATCCCAAATATTACATGGGATATACTATAGTAAGTTTACTTGTATTAAAAATTTATTATTTTTGTGAAATTCACATTTATTTGAGCATATTTTCTTTGCTAAATCTGGCAACCCTAGATTTGGAGCTCATTTGGAGGTCCAGATCCTGGTGGGCCTGACTTGGAGATATGTGGTGGATGCCAACACCTCCTTTCTTGTCAGTAGCTTTTTGGTTTTTAGAGATATTAGCATCCTCCGCATCCAAGGTCTTAAAATGGATACTTAAGGGCTTTTGAGAAAACTCTGTTTACAGGAGTGGTATAATTAATGGCTGGTAATGAATTGTATTCCTCTGGAGCAGCATTTAAACTTTTAACACAATAGAACTTATGTAGGAAATATAAGATCAGAGTGGTGGTAGGAGTCCTGAGCCATACCTAATGGGTCTCCCCTTTGTCTTCTGTGGTAATTCCTAATGTGTGTCTGTGAAAATCTGGGACTCCTTCCACTGCTGTAGCATCAAGAATTGGCTAAAAGGATCACCAGTTACTTTAAAAAAACAAAACAAAAACCCTCTACTATGTTTGGGATCAGGCATTCTAAATACTTAGGTGGGGATGAGGGGATCTAAAGGGATGAGACAATTTTTTTTTCCTAAAGAAAAGGAATTTAAATGGAATATATTTCTAATGGTGAGCATGTCTGGGAAAAATATATTAACTTGGCAAGGAGGGAGCTTCATCTCCCAGCCACCCACACTTTTCTTTTTGCCATGATATCTCTCATTATAATGCCCAAGTTATTTTTTTTTCATAGGGAATTAGACCCTATTTTATTCCTAGCACAAAAAAAATGTAGCATGCATTTTGATTTGCTTTTGATTAAATTCTCACCCATTTTGAAGATCTTCAGATAATTGCTCAAAGAGTCATAGGTTACTTAAGAATACTGGAGTACATTCAGACAATACATATGGTATCTTAATTAATCTTCATATAAATTTCTATCAGTGCTTTGTGCTATTATTGTTGGATACTTTAAAAGCCATATGAACATAATTATAGTTGGCTTTAGTGTGGGCAATGTCATGTGGAAAATGCTATTTTGAGGAATCAGATTTATACTGCAATTCTTAGAATTCACTTTGAGAATCATCTGTTAGAATCTACTGTACTCCCAAATTAGGGATACCATCTTTATTTCTGACTTATTTTCAAGTTAAGATGTTATGTAGATTTGACATGAAATCTATTATCACAGAATAGGCTTTGACAATCCTAATTCAAGCAAAACTCAATGCTGGAGAGTCTCAAGCCTTGGTCCTAGGCTGACCCTTGCCAGCATTCCTCCCCCATTCTTTCCTTTCTCTACACATTTCTTCTTATCCGTCCTGTCCATTTCTTTTCCTTTCCTTCTTTTCTTTTTCACTTGCTCCCTAAATTATCTTATCTATTCCTGTTAATGTTCCCTTTCCTTCCATCTAAGATAAATATCCCTGGCACTTGACTTTATTCTTACTATTGACAAGTAGAGTATGAGCAGGTGTACTAGGCAAATCAGGTGCTGGTGCTTGTGTTTGAATTGGAAGTTAGTGACTCTAAGAATCAGGAACAGTAGAGATAACTCACTCTACTGAGTGGGAACAAGCATCATCCAAAATCTATATCCTGGGGGCAGTCTGAACTGTGGTGCCAGTGGCTGCATTCAGGATCAAGGGTCATCAGTGGTGGCTGCCAAGGTCTCATCAGAGTAACAGTGGCAGGATTTTTACTGTGTTCCTAGCTGATCAGCATTCTGTGGTTTTTGTTTATTTTTCAAGTGTGTTTTTCTAAACTTCTTGGAAATTACATGAGCTATTTCAATAAATTTCAATAATTTCTTTTCTTTCTTTTCTTTTTTTTTTTTTTTTACAAATAGTTTATTGACAAATTAGTTTCCACATAACACCCAGTGCTCATCCCCACAAGTGTCCTTCTACATGCCCATCGCCCCCCCACATCCATCAGTCCTCAGTTTTTGTCAGCATTCAAGAGTCTCTCATGGTTTGCCACTCTCCCTTTCCCCCACCATTTCCCCCCTTGTTCTCCCCATTGTTCCTCAGTTAAGTTCCTCCTAATCCTCCTATACGTGCAAACCTATGACATTTGTCCTTCTCTGCCTGACTTATTTCGCTCAGCATAACACCCTCAAGGTCCATCCATGTTGCTACACATGGCCAGATTTCATTGTTTCTCATTGCCATGTCATATTCCATGGTATAGATAAACCACATCTTCTATCAACGGACGAATGGATCAATAATTTCTTTTCTACTTAAATTAGCCAGAGTTGGTTCTTATTGTTTATTCATTGTCATGATTCCCAGATTCATAATTTTAGCTGAGACTTCTTTTCTGAGCTTCAAATCCAAATGCCAACTTAAACTTTTCACTTAAATGTTTTACACTGCAGTCATCTCACATTAGTGTGTCAAAAACTGAACTTGTAGGGGCACCTGGGTCCCTCAGTTGCGTAAGCTTTAATCTCTTGATTTTGGATCTGGTCATGATCTCATGGTTTGTGAGATCAAGCCATGCATTGGGCTTCATGCTGATAGTGCAGAGCCTCCTTGGGATTCTCTTTCTCTCTCTCTCTAACAAAATAAATAAACATTAAAAAAATACTGACCTTATATTTTTCTCCCAGGCCTGATCTTTTCCTCAGTCTTCCTCATTCTATCTTTGCTTCACTTCAGTTAGGTTGCCATCTATTGGATGGTGGATTGTTCACTTCTATGTAGCTGCTCCAAGCCAGAGACCAACAAATAGCCAGAACAACTGAATAGGGGGTATGAAGACCTTCTGAGAAGGGGTCAATGTTAACTTCTTAGGGCACTGCTTCAGTTGTGTCTGACATACGTCTGTGTCCATCAGTGTTACCTTGTGACATGAATGCACACCCCTCCAGCTTGGCTTCTTGCCACTCTTGTCTTTGTGGACTGTAGCAGACTCACTGATCATCCTTCAGGTTCTTGAACACGTCAAGTTATTTTCATTATCTGGCCCTTACACAGGCTGGTCATTGTATTTGGCAAACTTTTCCCTTCTCTTCACTAACTTCTTTCCGTCCTTTAGTTTAAATAATATTTCTTTGTCTTCTCTGATCCATGAAATTAAATAGTCTCCCTGATATTGTCTTCTGTCTTTCCCTAGACAGTAACTAAAACAATCTGAAAGTGTATATTTCATTTAAAAGTCTGTATTGATTTGGGTTTATATTTATTGGTTTAATGTCTGCTTCCTCTACTAGACTACATGCTTCCTGAGGATAAGGACATTGTTCATTCTATTCATTGTATCCCTAGCACATGCACAGTGTGAGCAACATAGTAGATGTTCAAGAAATATTTTTGGAAGAATGAATAAATAAAGGAAAATTTTAAGTTTGGGCGATGGTGGTGGTGAGGAGAAGATAAATTACAAAGAGGTAAAGAGAAGATAAATTACAAAGGAAGGTCCATTGCTCCAGCTCTTTTATTAATTTATCAAATTATGTCCCCACCTCATGAAGAGTCCTTTTTGAATAGTAAAATTGCCAGTTAAAGGCAAATATAATCTGGTAAATCTTTATATGGAATATTCTAAACTTCTTACTACTCTGCCTTTCTTAGCCCTGTATATGCGGATACAAGCAAGAAATGCTAGCCTCCCAAGAGGCCTCCTTTGTAAGCCGTAAGCAGTGTTCATGAACTTCATTACTTACCTAGAATAGTACTAAGTTACCCATCTCTCTCACCACTCTGCTGGTCTTCGGGGCTGCTTTTGTCTGTCTAATGTTGGTAAGTACAAGATTCTAGTTAGACCAGCAGTGGAGTCCCTCTGGAGCCACTGCTTATTCACTACTTTGCAGTTCTACCATTCATAGCAGCCTTTCTTTTCAGGTTGTACTGGGGTTCATTTTTCACCTTCATTAATGCTTCTACTGATGTGGCTCTTTCCAGAAATGCTATGGACCCTTGTTATTTGTTGAAAAAGATAAAAGTATATGTATATATGTGTATCTCTGTTTCTATCTCTATAATCTATACCTATGGTATACAGGCATTTGGATTCTTCCAGCTTTCTTCCTTTTTCAGATCCATAATGGACTTAGAAGACAACCCACTTGTTTCATGGTCTTCCTGTTTCTGACTAGGTTTTTACTCTTTACTCAGGAAACAGCTAAGAGGAACCACCCATTTATCTGCAAAGAAGGGTGGAGTACAGTATCCCCTTGATTCCTCAACAATGAAGTCTTCTCCATGAGGAAAGACATTGTTCACATTGTCGTTGGGGAGCTCCTCTTTCAGGAAGCCACAGTATGCATCTATTTGCCCAGTCATCCTAACAGTCTACCATTCTGAAATAGAGAAGTGTATTTTTCTCCTATATTTAGCCTTGTACTATGCCTTCTGGCTTCGAGGTAAGCATGTAGGTCACCTGGGGCCATTTGAAACACATAATCCCCTCAATCCCTGAACAGATCCAGAGAAATGGGTTACAGGTATTAACAGAGAGTTTAATTCATTAGCTTTTTGAAAACATCAGACATTTTACAACCTAACTCAGTAACTTCTGCCATTTTTTTTAAATATGAAGAAATAAATTTTCTGTTGGAGAATTGTTAGGAATTGTCTGAAACCTATGGAAAGGGTTTGAAGAGAGAGGTTCTTCTGATTTAGTTAGTTTGCAGATTGCTGGGACACAGTTCTCTCTGATGATTATCTAACTGTTGGAGTCTCAATAATGTCTGCTTCTTAAAAATTGTAGTGAGTACCCTTTAAGACTCAGGATGATGATTTCAATAATTGCCTCTAATAGAGAGCACTTCTGAGGAATGAGTGATGATGACATTTAAGTCTTAGAAGTAAAAATATATGATCATAATACATTTTATTCTAACTACTATAAACAATATTTTTATGGATTGTATTATTCTTTAATCATTTAAAAATGTGTTTAAGTCTGTAATACCAACACTAGTGGGGGTGGATAGTAACATTGACCAACGAGCTGCTTTCTGGTAGAGTACCAGCCCTAACCTACCTTTGTTTTGTTTGGGCTAACAAAACAATTTACAATCCTTGAACTTATGCTAATGAGTGCTAAAGTAAATGATGTATAGGTGTTTTGTATTTCTAACCCATGCAGGTCCCCGACTTTTTCCTAGGACTAGCCCATTACCATTTCCCCATCTTTCCCATACAACTTTGACCATCAACCATCCCTTCATTACTCTTGCATCTTTGGTTTTTACTTTCCATTGATCCTTTCTTCTAAGCCTATGAATATACACATGCCAGTATCACCAAGTTTAAAACATTATACCCACTAATTCTTTTGAACCTGATTTATCTTCAAGTTGTCTCAACTCTCTCATTTCTTTAACTGTTAATACCTTTGAGATCATGATATATACTATCTACCTTCACATCTTTGTATTTTACTCACTTTTCAATCATTTAAAATTTGTGTTTGCCTTTACTTCTATATTAGTTTGCTGTGGCTACTGTAACAAATCACCACAAACTTGGTGGCTTAAAACAGCACAGGTTTAGACTTTTATAGGTTTTGAAGACGGTGTTCCAAAATCAGGATCACTGGGCTGAAACCAAGGTGTTGGCAGTACCTTACTCCCTCTAGGGACTCTAGGGAAGAATCTGTTTCATTGTGTTTTCCAGCCTCTAGAACTGTATTCTTTGCCTTTTTCAGCTCCTAGTGGCCATCTGTATTCTTTGGCTCATGGCCCTTTCCTCCATCTTCAAAACTCACAGCGTAGCATCTTCACATCTCTCTCTCTGCTGATGTCATTGCATCCTTCTCTGTCTTCTGTATCAGCCCTCCTTCTGTCTCCCATTTCTTTTTTTTTTTTTTAATGTTTTATTTATTTCTAGGAGAGAGAGAGAGAGACACCGTGAGCAGGGGAGGGTCAGAGAGAGAGGGAGTCACAGACTGAAACAGGCTCCAGTCTCTGAGCTGGCAGTCAGCACAGAGCCCGACGCGGGGCTCGAACCCACGAACCGCGAGATCATGACCCGAGTGAAAGTCGGACGCTTAACCAACTAAGCCACCCGAGCGCCCCATGTCTCCCATTTCTAAAGATACTTGTGATTACATTTAGGACCCAGCCAAATAACCTAGGATATTTCATCACTTAAAAATCCTTAACAATCTGGAATTTTGGGGGCCCATTATTCAGCCTACCACATCTTCCAAGAAATCAGTTCATCAGATTCCTAATCACAAGCCTGATGGCATTAATCATCCTTTTTACTACCTTTGTATAGGATTTAACAAGAGCGTCTTGCAACACCCCTACATCTAGCTTCTGTGTCAATACTTGTTTCTCTGACAACCATATTACGTCCTTCTCTTACTCTCACTTCTAACTGTAGGTTTTCGTAAATATTCTTTCCTTAATTCATCCTTTTTTGCTTTCTGTACTACTTTCCTTGATCATTTTATTCACATACATGTCTTTTTGATCTTTTTATACTGTCTAGATCCTCTTCAGGGGTCTGGCTCTCATTTCTAGGTGCTTGTTGGACTTCTTTTAGACAGATAACCTTGAGGTTTAGTAATGAGACTGAATTCATTACCCAGCCCTCTAAACATCTTCTACCTCCTTAATTAGCATTGCAGGTAATGACTCCAGCATTCAGAAGAATAATAAAACCTCTTTATCTTGATTTGTCTTGGCCACTACCTTATTTCACATCCTAATTGCTTCTGATATGAACTATATCAGTTATTTCCTAACACATTTTCCTTCTTGTGATTTTTAGCCATTCTTTGATTCTAGAATCAGCCTTCTAAAGCCTGGATAGAAGGTGTGTAAATTTTGCATTAAAAATCCTCAGTGCTTTCCCCTTCTCCTTATCAGCATGTTCTGATTAAAAACCAGCTTTATGGCCTTCAAGGCTCTCTCCAACTTGATTTTAAGTATAATTTATAGACATATCCCCCACCTCTGTACTCACCTTATATCCTGCCACAACTTGCCAAATGTGGAGAGTTCATGTCTCTGGTGCTACTGTTTATTCTTTTATATCCATTTCCTCATTTTTCTTTATGAATATCTCACAATGCAGACCTCCAGGCAAAACATAATATGCATGATAGTGTATTTTAAATAATTATTCAATATTCTCCTTGCTTTACCATTGCAGAGAACTAGTATTCTTTGATGGGCTTCAGTAAGTAATGCCCTTACCAAAATTAGAGGTCCTGTCTGACTTTTCTATTAGTGAAGGGAAGGTACCACTTAGCTCAAGGCCTAGTTTGAATCATTCATTTTTTTCATTCATTCATTCTTTATCTTATGTAGTAATTCTACAACTCTTTATTGAATACCTACTGTGTACTGGATGTTGTTCTGGGCACTGGGGGATAAAACAAGCAAAGCTAACATGGTCTCTGCCTTTCCAGAGCTCACAGATTAGTGAGGAAACAGTATTAATGGAATATAGCAAAATAAAAATCATTGATGTCTGTGTCAAGTACTAAGAAGAGGTGCCCACTTTTACTGTAGTGTATCAGTGGAGTGCTGACCATGTCTGGAAGTTCATAAAAGGCATCACTGAGGAAATAATGAATGAATAGCAGAGGGGAGGAAGGCATTCTCAAAAGCCCTTATCTACAGTTTATTTTTTTTTTTTAGTTTCAGGTTTTTATTTAAATTCCAGTTAGTTAACATACAGGTGTAGAATTTAGTGATTCATCACTTACATACAATACCCAGTTCTCATCACAACCAGTGTCCTTCTTAATCCCATCACCTATTTAACCCACCCCCTCCCCCCCCAGCCTACCTACCCTCCAGAAACCCTCACTTTGTTCTCTATAGTTAAGAGTCTGTTTTATGGTTTGTCTTTCCTTTTTTTCACTCTATGTTCATCTGTTTTGTTTCTTAAATTCTACATATGAGTGAAATCATATGGTATTTGTCTTTCTCTGACTGATTTTGCTTAGCATAATGCTCTCTAGCTCCATCCACATCATTGAAAATGGCAAGATTTCATTCTTTTTTTATGACTGAGCAATGTTCTGTTGTGCCCAAATCACGAGTCCCAGAGACCTCCAAGGAGCCGGCACCGATGCAAGTACAAAAGGGTCTTTATTACAAGCTCGAGCAGGGGCTCACCAGCCTGCCGGTGTCATGGCAGCAAGGTGAAGCGAAGAACAATAGCGAACAGGGTTTTTAAGGAGTACATGTAGCATCATCACATAAGCACCAATTACAATTACAGCTTCGACCATTCAGTGTCTGTGAGGTGTTCCTTACTTTTGGTGGGACCCAATCATGACTTTTGAGAATCCTTTGAAAATGACCAGTGGTGAGGTGAGTTCAAAAGGCCCACGTGGGGTTCAGACAAGCAGTGAGAAATTGGCTAGTTTGTATCTGCAGTTTCCAGCCTTGACTCAGACCATAGGAATGTTTCTTTCTTTCTTTTTTCTTTTTGATTAACTGCACTGAGGGCGGTCTGAGGATGGCTTTAGCCTTGAACAGTCTGAGGCTTTTCCTGGGACCGGGACTGGGGCTACGTGCAGCCCGAGGTTTCTCTTAATGGAGGACTTAATTTTTGGTTCTTCAGTTCCATTGTCTCTATATACCACATCTTCTTTATCCATTCGTCAGTTGATGGACATTTGGGCTTTTTGCATAATTTGGCTATTGTTGATAATGCTGCTATAAATATAGAGGAGCATGTATCTTTCTGAATCAGTATTTTTGTATCCTTTGGATAAATACCTAGTAGTGTAACTGCTGGATTGTAGGGCAGTTTTATTTTTAACTTTTCAGGAAACTCCATACTGTTTTCCAGAGTGGCTACACCAGTTTGCATTACCACAAACAGTGTAAGAAGGTCCCTGTTCTCCACACCCTTGCCAACATCTGTTGTTTCCTGTGTTGTTAATTTTATCCATTCTGACAAGTGTGAGGTGATATCTTATTGTAATACTGATTTGTATTTTCCTGTTGATGAGTGATATTGAGCATCTTTTCTGTGTCTGTTAGCCTTCTGTATGTCTTCTTTGGAAAAATGTCTATTCATGTCTTCTGCCCATTTCTTAGCTTGGGTTTTTTGGGTATTGACTTTTATAAGTGGTTTATATATTTTGGATATTAGCTCTTTATCATATATGTCATTTAGAAGTATCTTCTCCTATTCTATAGGCTGCCTTTTAGTTTTATTTATTGTTTCCTTCGCTGTGCAAAAGATTTTTATCTTGATGAAGTCTCAATAGTTTATTTTTGCTTTTATTTCCCTTGCCTCCAGTGATGTGTCTAGTAAGAAGTTGCTTCAGCCAAGGTCAAAGAGGTTGTTGCCTTTGTTCTCCCTTAGGATTTTGATGGCTTCCTGTCTCATCTTTAGGTCTTTCATTCATTTTGAATTTATTTTTGTGTATGATGTAATAAGGTGGTGCAGTTTCATTCTTCTGCATGTTGCTGTTCAGTTTCCCAACATCATTTGTTGAAGATGCCATCTTTTATTCCATTGGATATTCTTTCCTGCTTTGTCAAAGATTAGTTGACCATATAGTTGTGGGTCTGTTTCTGGGCTTTCTATTCTGTTTCATAGATTTATGTATCTGTTTTTGTGCCAGTACCGTACTGTCTTGATCACTATATTACAACTTTGTAATATAACTTGAAGTCTGTTACACCTCTAGTTTCTTTTTCTTCTTTCTTTCTTTTTTTTTTTATTAATGTTTACTTATATTGAGAGTATATGTGTGAAAGGGGGAAGGACAGAGAGGGAGACAGAGGATCCGAAAGGAGGCAAACCATAAAGAGATTCTTAAATACTGAGAACAAACTGAGGGTTGATGGGGGATGGAGAGGGGAAAATGGGTGATAGGCATGGAGGAAGGTACTTGTTGGGAGGAGCACTGGGTGTTATATGGAAACCATGCAATAAACTATAACAATAAAAAATAAAAAAAAAAACAATAAAAAAAGCCCAATGCCAGGCTCAAGCCCATCAACTATGAGATCATGACCTAACTTGAAATCAGATGCTTAACCAAGTGAGACACCCAGGTGCCCCTCCAAATTCTTTTTCTTTTTCAAGATTCTTTTAGCTATTCAAGGTCTTTTGTGGTTTCATACAAATTTTAGGATTGTTTATACTAGCTCTGTGAAAAATGCTTGTTATATTTTGATAAGGATTGCATTAAATGTGTGGATTGCTTTGGGTAATTTAGACACTTTAATAATTGTTGTTTTTCCAGTCAGTGAGCATGGAATATTTTTTCCATTTTTTTGGTGTGTGTTCATCTTTAGTTTCTTTCATAAGTATTTTTATAGTTTTCAGAGTATGGGTCTCTTATCTATTTGGTTAGGTCTCTTCCCATGTATCTTTTGGTATTTGGTGCAATAGTAAATGGAATCGATTCCTTGATTTCTTTTTTCTGCTGCTTCAGTATTGGTGTATAGAAATGCAATCGATTTCTGTATGTTGATTTGGTGTTCTTTAACTTTATTGAATTCATGTATCAGTTCTACCAATTTTTTGGCAGAGTCTTTTGGGTTTTCTACACAGAGTATCAAATAGTGAAAGTTTCACTTCTTCCTTGATGATTTGGATTCCTTTTATTTTCTTTTTATTTTTGATTGCTGAGGCTATATGTTAAGTAACAGTGATGAGAGTCGACATCCTGTCTTGTTCCTGACCGTAGAGGAAAAACTCTGTTTCTCCCCATTGAGGGTGATATTAGTTGTGGGTTTTGAGTATATGGCCTTCATGGTGTTAAAAAACGCTCTCTCTATCCCTACTTTGTTTTTTATAAAAATTATTTATGCATATTTAATAACATATTTACATATATAATTTGTATGTGTATGTGATAACATAACATATTTAATGGAGAAAAATTACATGAAATGCTGCCTGCTAACAACTAAACTAGATCTTTCCCACCTTCCCTACCTCAGTTAATAATGATTGTTCATGAAGTAACTAAAGCTGAAACTCTAGCAGTCATCTTCTTTTATTTTCCCAAATATAATTTATTGTCAAATTGGCTGACATAAAGTGTGTAAAGTATGCTCTTGGTTTTTGGGGTAGATTCCTGTGGTTCATCGCTTACATACAACACCCAGTGCTCATCCCAACAAGTGCTCTCCTCAATGCCCATCACCCACTTCCTCCTCTTCCTTACCCTCCCCCATCCACCCTCAGTTTGTTCTCTGCATTTAAGAGTCTCTTATGGTTTGCCTCCCTCCCTCTCTGTTTGCAACTATTTTTTCCTCTTCCCTTCCCCCATGGTCTTCGGTTAACTTTTTCAAGATCCATATATGAGTGAAAACATATGATATCTATCCTTCTCTGACTGACTTATTTCACTCAGCATAATACCTTCCTGTTTCATCCACGTTGCTACAAATGGCGGGATTTCATTTTTTCTCACTGCCAAGTAGTATTCCATTGTATATATAAACCACATCTTCTTTAACCATTCACCAGTTCATGGAAATTTAGGCTCTTTCTATAATTTGGCTACTGTTGAAAGCACTGCAATAAACATTGGGTACATGTGCGCCTATGAATGAGCACTCCTATATCCCTTGGAAAAATCCCTAGTACTGCTCTTGGTGGGTCATAGGGGAGTTCTATTGTTAATTTTTTGAGAAACCTCCACACCGTTTTCCAGAATAGTTACACCAGTTTGCATTCCCACCAACAGTACAAGAGGGTTCCTGTTTCTCCACATCCTTGCCAGCATTTTTTGCTTTCTGAGTTGTTCATTTTAGCCACTCTGATGAGTGTGAGGTGGTTATCTTAATGTGGTTTTGATTTGTATATCCCTGATGATGAGTGACATTGAATTTTTTTCATGTGTCTGTTGGTCATATGGATGTCTTTTTTGGAAAAGTGTCTATTCATGTCTTCTGCCCATTTCTTCACTGGATTATTTGTTTTTAAGATGTTGAGTTTGATAAGTTCTTTATAGATTTTGGTTACTAACGCTTTATCCAAGTTGTCATTTGCAAAATATTTTCCCATTTTGTCAGTTGCCTTTTAGTTTTGTTGATTGTTTCCTTTGTAGTGCATAAGATTTTTATCAATGAGGTCCCAATAGTTCATTTTTGCTTTCAATTCCCTTGTCTTTGGAGATGTGTCAAGCAAGAAATTTCTGCAGCTGAAGTTAAAGAGGTTGTTGCCTTCTTTCTCCTCTAGGATTTTAATGGTTCCCAGTCTCACATTTAGGTCTTTCATCCATTTTGAGTTTATTTTTGTGTATGGTGTAAGAGAGTGGTCCAGTTTCATATTTTCTGCATGTTGCTGTCCAGTTCTCCTTGCCCATTTGCTGCAGAGACTGTTATTTTTCTGCTGGATACTTTTTCCTGCTTTGTCAAAGATTAGTTGGCCATACATTTGTGGGTCCAATTCTGGGTTCTCTATTCTATTCCATTGGTCTATGTGCCAATACCATACTGTCTTAATTACAGCTTTATAGTAAAGGCCAAAGTCTGGGATTGTTATGCCTGCTTCTATGGTTTTCTTTTTCAATATTACTTGGGCTACTTGGGGTCTTTCGTGGTATCATGCACATTTTAGGATTGTTTGATCAGGCATTGAGAAGAATGCCAGTGCAATTTTGATTGGGATTTATTGGATATGTAGATTGCTTTGGGTAGTATTCACATTTTAACAAGATTTATTCTTTGTATCCATGAAAATGGAATGTTTTTCCATTTCTTTGTGTCTTCATCAATTTCCTTTAGTAGGTTTCTGGTGGAGTCTGTCGGATTTTCTATGTAGAGTATCATGTCATCTGCAAAAAGTGAGAGTTTGACTTCTTCTTTGCCGATTCTGATGCCTTTGATTGCCTTTGTTGTCTGATGGCTGATGCTAAGACTTCCAGCGCTATGTTAAAAGTGGTGAGAGTGGACATCCCTGTCGTGTTCCTGATCTCAGGGGGAAAGCTCTCAGTTTTCCCCTGTTGAGGATGATGTTAGCTGAGGGTTTCTCATAGATGGCTTTTATGATGTTTAAGTAAGTTCCTTCTATCCCGACTTTCTCGAGAGTCTTTATTAAGAAGGGATGCTGTATTTTGTCAAATGCTTTTTCTGCTCTATGGACAGGATCATATGGTTTTTATCTTTTCTTTTATTGATGTGATGTATCACATTGATTGATTTGTGAATGTTAAACCAGCCCTGTAATCCAGGAATGAATCCCACTTGATGTTGGTGGATGATTCTTTTTATGTGCTGTTGGATTCGACTTGCAAGGGTCTTGTTGAGGATTTTTGCACCCGTATTCATCAAGGATATTGGCCTGTAGTTCTCTTTTTTTGCTGGATCTCTCTCTGGCTTGGGAATCAGAGTGATGCTGGCTTCATGAAATGAGTCTGGAAGTTTTCCTTCGATTTCTATTTTTTGGAATAGCTTGAGAAGAATGGATATTAATTCTGTTTTCAATGTCTGGTAGAACTCCCCTGGGAAGCCATCAGGTCCAGGGTTCGTATTCGTTGGGAGATTTTTGATAACTGATTCGATTTCTTCACTCATTATGGGTCTGTTCAGATATTCTTTCTTCCCGTGTGAATTTTGGTAGTGAGTGTGTGTTTAGGAATTTGTCCATTTCTTCTAAGTTGTCCAATTTGTTGCCATATAATTTTTCATAGTGTTCCCTGATAATTGCTTGTATTTCTGAGGGGTTGGTTGTAATAAGTCCATTTTCATTCATAATTTTGTCTATTTGGGTGTTCTCTCTTTTCTTTTTGATAAGCCTGGCTAGAGTTTTGTCAATTTTTTTATTTTTTCAAAAAATTAACTCTTGGTTTCATTGATCTGTTCAGTTGCTTCTTTGGTCTCTATGTTGTTTATTTCTGCTCTGATTTTTACTATTTCTCTTCTTCTACTGGGTTTGGGGTGCTCTTGTTGCTCCGCCTCTGGTTCCTTTAGGTGAGTTGTTAGAGTTTGCACTTGTGCTTTCTCTAATTTCTTGAAATAGGCCTGGAGTGCAATGTACTTTCCTCTTAGGATTTCCTTTGCTGCATCCCATAGAGTTTGTATTGTTTTATTTTCTTTTTCATTTGTTTCCATATATTTTTTAATTTCTTCTCTAATTGCCTGATTGGTCCATTCATTCTTTAGTAGGGTGTTCTTTAAACTCCATGTTTCTGGAGGTTTTCCAGACTTCTTCCTGTGATTGATTTCGAGTTTCATAGCATTGCGATCTGAAAGTGTGCATGGTATGATGTCAATTCTTTTATATTTATTGAGGGCTGCTTTATGTCCCAGTATGTATTCTATCTTGGAGAATGTGCCATGAGCACTTGAGAAGAAAGTGAATTCCTTGGCCTCAGGATGCAGAGTTTTAAATATATCTGTCAAATCCATCTGGTCCAATGTGTCATTCAAGTCCATTGTTTCTTTAGTGATTTTCTGTCTGGTTGATCTATCAATTTCTGTCGCCTGCTATTAGCACATTCTTATCTATGAGCTTGTTCCTGTTTGTGATTAATTGGTTTAAATATTTAGGTGCTTCCATATTCAGAGCATAGACATTTATGATTGTTAGTTCTTCCTGATGGATGGACCCTGTAATTATTATATAATGCCCTTCTTCATCCCTTGTTATTGTTTTTAATTTAAAGTCCAGTTTGTCTGATGTAAGTATAGCTACTCCAGCTTTCTTTTGACTTCCCGTAGCATGATAGATATTTTTCCATCCCCTTACTTTTAATCTGAAGGTATCTTCCAATCTAAAATGATTTCTTGTAGAAAGCAAATAGATGGATTTTGTTTTTTTATCCATTCTGCTACCCTATGTCTTTTGATTGGAGCATTTAGCCCATTTACATTCAGTGTTATTATTGAAATATGTGGATTTAGAGTCATTGTGTCCTTTGTGCGGTTCATGCTTGTGGTGGTGTCTCTGGTATCTTCGTTCCTTGCAATACTTCCCTCACAGAGTCCCCCTCAGGTTTCTTGTAGGGCTGGCTTCGTGGTGACAAATTCTTTCAATTTCTGTTTATTTGTAAATACTTTTATCTTTTCTTCTATTCTGAATGACAGGCTTGCTGGATAGAGGATACTTGGCTGCATATTTTTTCTGTTCATCACATTGAAGATCTCCTGCCATTCCTCTCTGGCTTGCCAAGTTTCAGTAGATAGGTCTGTCACCACTCTGATACGTTTCCCTTTGTATGTCAGGGCCCTTTTCTCCCTTTCAAAATTCTCTCTTTGTCCTTATATTTTGCCATTTTTACTATGATATGCCGTGCCGAAGATCGATTCAAGTTACGTCTGAGGGGAGTCCTCTGTGCCTCTTGTATTTCAACATTTACTTCCTTCCCCAGGTTGAGGAAGTTCTCTGCTATAATTTGTTCCAGGACTCCTTCAGCACCTTTCCCTCTCTCTTCCTCTTCTGCGATTCCTATGATACGGATATTGTTGCGTTTGACTGTATCACTGAGCTCTCGAACTCTTCTTTAATGTTCCTGGATCAGTTTGTCTCTTTTTTTCTCAGTTTTCTCTTTTTCTATAATGGTGTCTTCTAAGTCACTTATTCTCCTTTCTTCCTCTTCAATCCGTTCATTGGACACCTCCAGTTTAATATGTATTTCGTTTATCGCATTTTTAAATTCATCATGCCTATTTTTGTTCTCCATGTTGGTTGTAGCCATAGTTTCTTTGAGGTCCTCTATGCTTTTTGCAAGCTCAGCGATTAATTTTACCATTATTGTTCTAAAATCTTGTTCAGTTATGCTGCTTATATCTGTTTTGAGCAGTTCATTAGCTGTCAATTCTCCTTGGAGTTTCTTTGGAAGAGAGCTCTTTTATTTTGTCATTTTGGTTAGCTTTCTGTCTCTTGTTAGTTTTAAAAACTTGTTATATACTCTGCATCTGCGAGCACTGCGGTACCCAAGAAGACTCTTTGACTGTCCAGGGCCTATCCTTTCAGAAAGTGTTCTTTGAATGGTATCTCTTGGTTTCTCTTGTTGAGACCTTGGTTATTTTATTTTCCTACTCGTAGTGGTATTTGGGACTCTCCACCATGTGTACTTTGGCTTATTTCTTGAGGTATCCCTGGAGAAGAAAACATACAAACACCCAGAGAACCGAGGGACACAAACGTACAAACAAATCCAACAGTCACGCTAAACAAGAGGGAAAACTAAAAAGTAATGAGAAAAGACAGAGGAGGGAAGGTGAATGATAGAAAATAAAAATCCATAAAAAAGTCAAAAAGAAGAAAAGAAAAGGAAGAATGAAGAAAACCGATAGACAAAGATCGGTTTAAATCATATAACCAGATTCCCCAGCTACAATTAAATAGCCGGGTGTTTGCAGTGCTTGTTGAAGAGGTAGAGAAAAAGAGAGATGATAGGGCGGTGATGAGGCAAAATTGGAGATAGAATGAACAGGCAGAAGGGATAAGAAGCTTTTTTCAAAGAGCTACAGGTTGGAATATGGTTGAAGAGGTGAGAGAAAGAAGGTGGTGTTATCTAGAGAAACTATCTAGTCTGATTACTCCTGAGAGGCTTTGTTATACCGCCTTTAACAGTTCCTCGGGTCACTGCTTCCCTGTTGCTGGGGGTTGAGTGGAGGGTGGGGGAAGTGCCGCAGCCTCAGATCCTCCCCGGTTCAAGCAGCAATACAACCTGAGTGCATCTGGAGATTGTAGCAACTTCAGGTCCGCACAGTCCGCGTCTCCTCACCCCGCTGCAACCGCTTTACAGGCTACTGCCGCTTCAGCAGGCAACTTTTCGCTCATGCAGCTACAGTTTCACCGGGTGCCGGCAGCACTTCACCGGGTCGCCGCCACAGCCGCTTCAGTGGGCGATGTCGTGCGCCACTGTCGCCGCCGCTTCACCAGGCACCAGGACCGCCGCCGCAGGCGTTGCTGCTGCTTCACCGGGCCGCCACCGCCGTGGATGGTGCCAGGGCACGGCAGTTCAGTTTTTCCTGGCGTCTTCTGGGACCAGGGCCCCTAGTTTAAAGTCAGCAGCCCAGCCAGAGCTAAAAAACACCGTCTTTCTAAGCCGAGGTTTTTTCTCTTCTCCAGGAACGGTTCTATGAGCAATCTCAGCTTTTCTTTCCTTTTCCCTGGACTTGTGGCAGCTCACCACCATTCGCAGGTTTATCACTCACCGCAGCTGCATGCAAGCCGGGCTCCCTCCCCTCCCTCCGTGTCTCTGCTTTTATCTTCCCCAGTTCGCACTCTCACACTTATGAGGTTGCCTTCCCAGTGTACTCTGTCTCTTTCTCTTCTCAAATTCCTGTGGCTCAGTGTCCTATGACTTCAGGCCTTCTCTGAGAGGTGAGTGCAGGTAAATGTACGGTGCTTCCTACTTCTCCACCATCTTGCCGAGATATCTTAAAATTCATTTTTAATATTGAAACAGGCATATTTTATTCAATGCATATTTTACCATATGCCCCCAATGTAAATGTTAGCAGGACTCCTAGAAATGAATGAGGAGCTCCCTTTTAATTTCATTCCCCTGAGCTGAATTCAAAAATGCTCTTGGACCAGGCTGCAGTAGACTAGGTTTATGCCTGAGTGTACCTTACGTCCTGGACTCTGTGGTCATATGTGTTATGTTGATAACTCAGAGATAGATGGAGTAACTGTGAGCCAGGTTAACATCCAGTTAGCCTACCTACAGCAGTACTATGTCTTCAGCCTTAATTTTTCTGGAGAGGGATAGTGATCTTCCAGAAGGTATGACTCTTGCTCAGTTAAATATTACCAGCAAACCTGGGCTTCCAGGTGAGAACCCTGCCCTAGGGGATGTTGCTAATTACTCTGCTGTGGACTTTGGCTATCCTGGTTTCTTTCAATATTCTTTGCTACAGAAACCCTGTTTGGCTTATTCACGTGGTAGCTGGGTCTAGCCTTTCTGTCAATTTTAATCTATTATCAATATGGCCAAAAGATTGCTTGAGCATTATAATGTCATTTAAATACATTTGGGTTGGGTGTACCTGGCTGGCTCAGGTCATTAGAGCATGCAAGCCTTGATCTCAGGGTAGTGAGTTTGAGACCCATGTTGTCAGTAGAGGTTACTTGAAAAAAATTTTAAAAATTTGGGTTGAATCATGCTTTCTATTAAATAATTAGCTTAAATTAAATTTATTATTTATTTATTTTAATTAAAAAAATTTTTTTGAGAGCAAGAGAGACAGAGCATGAGCCAGGGAGGGAAAGAGAGAGAGGGAGACACAGAATCTGAAGCAGGCTCCAGGCTCTGAGCTGTCAGCACAGAGCCCAACACGGGGCTCGAACTCACATACTGAAAAATCATGACCTGAGCCGAAGTCAGATGCTCAAACAGCTGAGCCATTCAGGCTCCCCAAATTAAATTTAATTTAATAATAAACCTGTATCATTTGTTAAATGGTAAGAAAAATTGTATATATATTTTGAAATTTTAGGCACATTCAAATTAAAGATATATATATTTTTTAATGGAAATAATGTACTTTTACTTAAAAATCACTGCCTAGCAAAAGTGATTATCCAAAGTTCCTATGAGGATAAACAAAATTATTTGGGAGTGTTAAAGTATTTATAATTCAAAAAGTTGGGAAATACTGGCTTAAGGGAAAAGCAATGCTATCCTAAACTACAGTGTTCTTTGTGGGCAATGAAAAGAGAACATGGAGATGAGAGACCTTTCAACACTACCAGATTTTATAAGCATGTAGTAAAAAATCCAAGGGATGATTTTACACAGGTAATTAGTGAGATTAGACTCCAGAATTCTCCTAAATAGTAGTTGTGTACAGAAGCAGCGCTAATTAAAAATTGTCACTATGTATTCATCCCTATGCAAACAAAATAAAATGTTGCTTTTACAAATTCAGTGTGCTTTCTGTCCTAAATGTGAATTCAATTTCAGAGAACTTCACAGGAATAACAAGCATTGATATGGTATTATTGATGTCCATTATAAAAGAATTATTTGCACCGAGGACAAGTGTATTTCCAAACTTCATGCTTCCATCTACTTTTAATACTTTATAAGAGTTTATGAAGACTTTGCAAATACCATTTTAAAATAATGAAATGAAGATACCAGTTAACAAGAGAATATCTTAACAAAGTTAAACTTTATTTTTTTAGAGCCCCATAAATTAGCAGTGTGGAAAGATCAGAAATTGGAAGCTCCACTTCTGTGTGAGTACTGACAGTCTAATCAATAAATGTAACATTTTCACACTTTGCTTCACCTAGAACTAGAAATTGTATTTAAAATGCTCTCAGAGCAATTCTCTTCTTCCAGGAAATAAGACCCTACTTATAGAAAACACCACAGCTAATGTTCAGTCCCTGAAAGTAAAATCCTCTTACTGAGGACAGTGACACAAGATGTATCATAGCTACTGATAAGCAAAAAGCTGATTTTTATGTGTAAAGACTGGAGACTGGGCAATCAGTACTGGTAATAGTGGAAAGAGGATAGCAGCTAAGGACTAAGTATTTTAATCATAAAATGTACCTGTTAAAGCTGGGCTGAGAAGTGACAAACCCTGTAAAATCCATTAGCCACTCAAAATTAACATCTCTTCTAATCTGCAGAAAGGCATAGGACTGTAAAGAGCCTTATATCCTCTTTCTAAACAGGATATTACTGCTTAAGGGATTGCAAAATCCAGAATCAGTCTGGGAACCAGCCATAGCTTATAGTTTTAGGGGGGAAAAGAATGTGTAATGTTTATAAATCTCTCCTGAAATTGAGTGAAATGAAACCCAGCCTTATTCTGTTTTGAACATACAAATTCTTCCTAAAGATTTACCACTTCAGTGCTCTATATTGGCTGGCAAAATGCTAAAATGCATCAGTCATTCATCCATGTTCCCTACTTTTCTGTCTTCCACTCAAAAAATGATGTTTGCTGCATTGATAATATTTATATATGCTTTCACAATGCTTTACCACATTGGAGCCATGTAGTACATTATATTAGACTTTTTATCAATGTAGCGGATTGATCTCATGTAATTGACACTGAAACAGAAATGCTAGGTAAAACATTTTAGAATATTCATGAAAACCATAAAAACATATTTAAAAGACATAGTGAAATTTAAAAGCGAGACAGGGAGATTTGTAGGTGCCAATGAAGTAGGACTCTCTAATAGTTAAAGGAGTTGAATCTCCATGGTACATATTTCAGATGCTGGGGTGGAATCCTTAAAAGGGACTGGAAATGTCTGCAAACCAGCTTGCTGTTGTGACCGAAAGTGAGCTGTTGACTCTAGGCCAATGAAGTGAAAAAAGACACTGAAACACCAAGACTTCCATGTAGACATGTAAGGGCCATATTTGTGAATATTCTATCATGGCCTTACTTTGGGGACTCCAGGTAGGTTTGATTTTGCAATTCCAGTGTCAGCTCCATTAAGTTTCCAGAAAATTTCATTTTCCCTCTATTCTCTGAGATGTGCCATTTAACTTAAACCATTATGTCTTCAACTTTTTAAAATTTTTTAAAAACTTTTCAGTTCCAACTTTACCAAAATATTTTCTTGGACAATCTGTGACCATTATCACTTCAAATATTGCTTCTGCTCTGATTTCTTCCCCCTTTGGGACTTCAGTTAATATATATGATGGATTTTTTTTCACTTAAAACTCTTTCCTGAATACTTGAAAGCTTTTTCTCTCTGTTTCTGCTTATATATTTTCAACTGTCCTATCTTCCAGTTTTAATAATTCTTTCCTTTGCATAAGTGATCTGTTGGTAATCATATCCATTAAGTTCTTAAGCTTAGTTGTTAAATTGTTTTCAAATCTAGTATACTTGTTTGATTATTTTTCCAGTTTTCTTGAAAAATTCTTCATTTTGTCATGTCATCATGAGTTATTATACATTTGTAAAGTTCCATCTCTGATAATTCTAATAAATATCTAACACTTGTGTCTGTTTTTATTGCTTATTTTTTCTTTGAATCCTTTCCTTGGTGTGCCCGGTGCTTTTTATAGAATATTGGGCATTGTGTATGATACATTGTAGAGGCTCCAGATAATGTTATCTTCCTCCTGTGAGGATTCTCTTTATCATCTAGAGCCTGGAAAAGTAGTGGCAGATCGTCACCTTAATACAATTAGGGATTAAACTAACTAAACAATTGGCTGGAATTTTGTTGTTGTTTTCCCCTTGTACCTAGGGATTATTTTTTTTTTAAAATAGTTTATTGTCAAGCTGGTTTCAATACAACACCTAGTGCTCATCCCCATAAGTGCCCTCCTCCATGCCCATCACCCTCCTTCCCCCCACACCCATCAGTCCTCAGTTTGAAGAACAATTATTTCTTTTCTTTTCTTTTTTTTTTTTTTTTACAAATAGTTTATTGTCAAATTAGTTTCCACATAACACTCAGTGCTCATCCCCACAAGTGCCCTCTTCCATGCCCATCCC